>NC_089796.1:3445000-3475000 GCF_040412425.1 Macrobrachium rosenbergii | reverse complement strand
GAAGGTGGAAAATGTTTTATAGCATGTTGCTTCTCCGGTGAGTTTATGCATTGGCCTTTGTTTTGTGAAAGTAAATCATTAATTGGTTTACGAGTAAATAATCTTGACCCTTTCCAACGGTGTCACTTTTTTTCTCAAACCCAGCTGTCAAGATGAGATTAAATTGACGTTTAATTCTTTAGAATATACTCGAACACACATGCACACATACGCATATATTTTATATATATATATATATATATATATATATATATATATACATATATATATATATATATATATATATATATATATATATATATATATATATATATATATATATATATATATATATATATATATATATATATATATATATATATATATATATATATATATATATATATATATATATATATATATATATATATATATATATATATATACATATATGTACATATATATATAATAATATATATATACGGAAAATCACAATAACATGCAATGTCTTGAATATGTACATATATGTGCATATGAGAAAAATGCTTGTCATGTACTCAACTAGAGAGAGAGAGAGAGAGAGAGAGAGAGAGAGAGAGAGAGAGAGAGAGAGAGAGAGAGAGAGAGAGAGAGAGAGAGAGAGAGAGAGGCCCAAAATTTCAATTACTAACCGGGCATTATTCACCAATGGATGACTAATTACTGGAGGTCATTTAAATGAAACCAGAAAAGGGTCCCCAATTTTTATTAGATTCCAGGAATTACGGCAGTATATTATGTCAGTTGTTAAAATAGCCTATACTAATCCGATCCCGGCCGAGGGGTAATTAATAACGCGTGTCATATCGTTGGCCGATTCCCAAACAAGGGTTAAAAATAATGCTACAGTCGGCTTCCGTATGGTATTATTATTATTATTAACATTATTATTATTATTAAGATGAACCATGTTCATATGGAACAAGCTCATATTGACTATATTATTATTATTATTATTATTATTATTTATTATTATTATTATTATTATTATTATTATTATTCAGAAGATGAATCCTGTTCATATGGAACAAGCTCATAGGGGCCATTGACATTATTATTATTATTATTATTATTATTATATTATTATTATTATTATTAGTATTATCTTCAGAAGAAAACTGAAAGAAGTTTTTGTTTGGTTCATTATTATTATTATTATTATTATTATTATTATTATTATTATTATTATTATTATTATTATTATTATTCAGAAGATGAACCCCATTCACATGGAACAAGCCCACCACAGGGTCCATTAACTTGAAATTCGAGTTTCCAAAGAATATTATGGTGTTCACTAGAAAGAAGTAACAGCAAGTAATAGGAAATATAGGAAGAAGAGATCAAATATTTAAAAAAAATAAATTAACAAATTAATAAATATAAAAAAAATATAAGTAAATTATTAAAATACACGGAGAATTGCATTAGGGTAGTAATGCTTTGAATCTCCGCTTGAACTTCTGAAGTTCCAATTGCTCAACATTCTCTGGGAGGCTGTTCCACAGCCCAACGGTGAGAGGAATAAAGGACCTCTGGAACAGAGAAGTTCGACAGCGAGGCACATTTACAACACATTGGTCCAAGTCATAACTGCTAATATTAGGAAACAGAAACCTACCTCCAGATCTTGTAATTTGAATTCTTCTTCTGTAGTTTCTTAATACTAAAACCCACATTTCTTTTCAGTGATAATTTATCTGATTTGCATAAATATTCCTCTCGTTGAATTAGCGTTATTCCGAGGGAATCGAATGACGGAATGGCGTCATGTAATTGATATCGTTACTTGTAATTCGTTTTTTTAATCGTTAATCTAAATGGATATATTTTCTGAGTTATTGCTTCCTAAGGAAAAGTAATTAACGGTTAAAGTTTCCGATAACTAATTATGAAATAATCATTACAATTCTAAACCTTCCTAGAAAGTCATCTCAAAATAAAAAAAATGTCTATTAATTACCATTAAAAGATTTAAAAAGCTTTCCGATAATGATTGTTAAAAGACAATACCAATAATTAATACTAAAATAGAAATTCTTTCCAATAATTAAGGATGAAATGGAAGAAAATATTTCCGATACCTAATTATAAGAAAAACGTATAATAAAAAATTTGTAAGAACGGTTCCATAGATTATGACAGACGTCAGCTTCTGTCTCAAGTTCCTCTGGTAATTATTCCATTCATTCATTCATTCATATCGTTAATTTTTCATTCATTCATTCATTCATATATTCATTCATTCATCTGGTTAATTTTTCATTCATTCACTTAATCATCCCGTACATTTTCCTTGAATTCATTCACTCATTCATTCATTTCGTTAATTTCTCATTCATTCACTCATTCATATCGTTAATTTTTATTCATTCATTTATTCATACATTCATTCATTCATCTCGTTAATTTTTCATTCGTTCATTTAACCATCCTATACATTTTCCATGAATTCATTCATTCATCTCGTTAATTTTTAATTCATTCACTCATTCATTCATTCATCTCTTTAATTTTTTATTCATTCATTTATTTATTTCGTTAATTTTTCATTCATTCATTTAATCATCCGGTACAATTTCCAAGAATTCATTCATTCTTTCATTTATCTCCTTAATTTTTCATTCAGTCATTCATCCATTCATCTCGTTAATTTTTTTCATTCATTCATCTCGTTAATTTTTCATTCATTCATTCATTTATTTATTTCGTTAATTTTTCATTCATACATTCATTTATTTCATTAATTTTTCATTCATTCATTTAATCATGCGGTACATTTTCCATGATTTCATTCATTCATTCCGTAAATATTTCATTCGTTCATTCATTTGTTCGACTCGTAAATTTTTAACTCACTAATTCATTCATTCATCCTATAAATTTTTAATTCATACATCCCGTGAATTTTTCATTCATCCATTCATCTCTTACTGGTAATAAGGAGTAACGAAGAAATGAACAACGGAAAATGAATGATTTAGCTGAATTGCACTGATAAACAAGTAAAAAATGCACCGAAGTTTCTTCGGCGCAATCGAGTTTTCTGTACAGCCGCTACAGCGTATAATCAAGACCACCGAAAATCGATCTATCTTTAGGTGGTCTCGGTATAATGCTGTGTGAGCTGCGGCCCATGAACCTTTAACCACTGCCCGGTGGTGGCCTATCCTATATCGTTGCCAGACGCACGATTATGACTACCTTTAACCTTGAATAAAATAAAAACATACCAATTTTCAGCCCGCTAGCCTCAACAATTTTTAAGAGCTGAGTGCGGATAGAAAAAGTGCGGACAGAATAAAGTGCGGACGGACAGACAAAGCCGGCACAATAGTTTTCTTTTGCAGAAAACTAAAATGAAGAATAACACCAATTATATCTTATAACAACGGGATAGATAATTACATCACCTGAAAATTACTCCTGAAAAATGGCAGAGTTACATTAGCTGAAAATGAGTATTTGTAAGAAAATATTTTGGAAATTACATTAACGCCTCAGTACCTAATACAAAATAAAGGACGAAATTACATTATCTTCCTAGATATACGGAAAAAAACACTAAAAATAGACCCACTTTTTGGGGGATTTTAAAGACGCCACACATCACCTTCCATCTTTAAAAGATTATGGATTCACCCAGACCATATCGCCCCCTCGAAGTCCAATATTAAACTTCCCTGTTTAAAGAAATCAGTCATAACTCGGTAGATAAAAAAAAAAAACTTTCCCTATGGAAAAAAACTGGATTCTTTTTCCAAAATCTGCGCCTCCAAAAAAAAAAAAAGGTGAAACTTTTTTGGTAAAAAAAAAATAAAAAAGGTGGAAACTTTTTTTGGTAAAAAAATAAAGGTTGAAACTTTTTTACGAAAAAAAATTAGGGTCCAATTGTCATTCTCTTCAGGTCCTTCTGCGGTGGGGGGGGGAGGGGAAGGGGGAGGGGGAAGGAGGGGGGGAGGGGAGGGGGGATCCTTCGCCTCAGAAGGATAACCTACGAAGGAAAATGGGAATAAAACTAAAAAAAAAATATTCCCCTTTTATTTTCAAAGGTTTTAATTTTCTTTGCTGGTCGTGGTAGGATATTCCCCTTTAATCCCCAACGAGGGGAGAAATAGGGTAAGGGGAAGATCAAGTAGATGGGGAAGCGGTTAATTGCAATGGGGAAGGAGCTTGAGGATTAATTCGAACGAAAAAAAAATATTTGAAGTAAAATGGGAAATGATTCCGTGTAAAATGTGCGACATAAAAACGGAATAATAATATATTTAATATTGAAATAAGTATGTAAGTTATTATTATTATTATTATTATTATTATTATTATTATTATTATTCAGAAGAATAATCCTATTCATATAAAATAAATACACCACAGTGACCACTATTATTATTAGAACCCTATTCATTATTAACAAACACCCACAGGACCACTATAATTATTATTATTATTATTATTATTATTATAATTATTATTATTATTATTATTAAATATTATTATTATTATTATTATTATTATTATTCAGAAGAACCCTATTCATATGGAACAAACACCCCACAGGGACCACTATAATTATTATTATTATTATTATTATTATTATTATTATTATTATTATTATTATTTGTTACTCAGAAGAAGAATAAATGTGATTTTCATATTGAACAAATTATTATTATTATTATTATTATTATTATTATTATTATTATTATTATTATTATTATTATTATTATTATTCAGAAGAAGAAGAATCCTATTCATATGCAACAAACCTACCACAAGGACCACTGACTTGAAATTCAAGCTTCCAAAGAGTATTACGGTGTTCGTTAGAAAGATCCAACAGAAGGTAATGGGAAATACACAAAGAAGGGATCACATTACAAAAAAAATAAATAAAAAAAAATAAATAAATAAATAAATAAATAAATAAATAAATAACAAATTAACATACAAATAGAAAAAAAATTGAGTAAATTATTAAAATACAAACGGAATTTGGATGATTCATAAATGGAAGTAAAATCATTTGAAATTTCAATAAACGAAAATTTATATATGTGGAAATTTAGGTAGAATTATAGGGGAACATCCATTAACTCCTGACTTTTGAAATGAATCAGTTTTTGAGTTTGGTCAAGTCAAATAGAACCATCAGATTCAATATTTAAATGAGTTGGGAGGAAATCCATGTGGATTTTGAAAAAAAAAAAAATAATTTAGAGAAATCAAATAAAAGTTGTAATAAATCAACCTGCACAATTTAGGTACATCCTTTTCATTAAAATATATTTTTTAAAGAAAATTAAAATATCATTCTCTTTTGAATTAAACATCCAATATAAACCCAATGAAATTGTTTTTGGAATAATATAATTTACAGAAATCTAATAAGAGTTCTAATAAATCCCCTGTAAAAGTAAGGTAAATCCTTTTCATTAAAATATATTTCTAAAGAAAATTAAAACATCATCTTGTTTTGGAATTTTGGGAGTCAATATAAACCTAATGAAACAGTTTTTGGAATAATATAATTTAGAGAAATCAAATAAAAATTCTAAAAAATCCTTCTGGAAAAGTTAGGTAAATCCTTTTCATTAAATCATACTTTTAAAGAAAATAAATATATCATCTTTTGGAGCTTGATCAGCTGTTATCAACTCAATTCTATGAACAGTGAAGAGCGTCATTGATAGCGTATCCCGAATGTAACAAGAACTACATTGCCTACAGTTAACATTAGTTCTTACTTTTAAATAAAACCCACCTTAAAATTCAAAGTATCTTTTCATGAATAAACTGTCGTTAAAAAACTAAGAGTAAAACGTAAGTTGGAACAATGCCTTATTTCTTAACGTATGACTGAAATGTCCTTTGCATGAACACGCATGGAGATTCACCAACACATACACAGACACACACATACACATACAAGCAATCAATTCTGACCTAAAATGGATGACCGCAGTATCTGCAAAAATACAAAACCGAGAAAATTGGTAGATACTGCAGTTTTCCCTTGCCTTACTACTGATTTTGTAGATACTGCAAATGGGACCCCCTAAATAAAAGCATAGAAGAGTCATTCTGACACTGCAGTAACTTGTGTATTAGTGTTTCACGGGCCCAGTAAGTGGCATATCTCAATTTCAAAATTTTGCAGATAGTGCAGTTTTTCCATTTTAGGCCAGAATCGCTTCTGTGTATGAATATACGAACTAACTGAAATCGCCCTGGAACTAATCGTGATCATTTCAAGGTATTTTATTTCTTTTATTATAAAATAAAAATAAAAATTAGCCTCAAAATTCTTTTCTAACATCACCCACATTTTGGGACAGTTTTTTTTATTTCTATTTTCGCGTCAAACGAATCGTGAGTTTCTACCCCGAATTTGGGAAAGTGGTCCTCCATTAGAATTCAGCTGAGAGAGAGAGAGAGAGAGAGAGAGAGAGAGAGAGAGAGAGAGAGAGAGAGAGAGAGAGAGAGAGAGAGAGTTTATTAGTTCAGAGTTTAGAGAGAGTTTATTAGTCCAGAAGTGAATAGAACGAAAATTTTATCCAAGAGCAGACTCGTGTTTAGTTCAAGAAAAAAAAAAAAAACTATATATATATATGAATAGGCGTGATTGAGAATTTTATTGGAAGAGCAAGCTGGCTTTGTATTAGTTCAGTGAGGGAAGGACAACAATATATATATATATATATATATATATATATATATATATATATATATATATATATATATATATATATATATATATATATATATATGATTCCCATGATGACAAAGCATTCTCAAGATGTCAGAGTTTTCCCGTTTTGACAAAAGATTGTTAAGATGTCAGATGATGTCCATAATGACAAAGGATTCTCCAAATGTCAGAGGATTCTCACGATGGCAAAGGGTTCTAGAGACGTCAGATGATTCCCAAGATGACAAAAAATTCTCAAGACGTCACAAGGTTCCTATAATGACAATGGATTCTCAAGATGTCAGAGGATCCTCCTAACGTGTGTGTGTGTGTACTCAATTAAATTCAATTTCAATGGTCAATCCCGAAAGTTTCAACTGATATAGACCAAGACTTTTCAAAGCCAGCCATTAATATATTTCAAATCCCTACCTTATTCAACATAAAAACGAGAACTCAGAACTGTACCATAGCCCAAGTCAGCTAACTCTCCCACCTCCCCTCCTCTACAACACCCCACTCCCCCACCCACCAGACCAGTCGATTTCCCCTTGAGATAACACAAAAGACACAAGCTATCGAGATCATCGTGATGATAATAAAAAAACCCCACAATTCTTTTTAAGGGAAACCTCTTAATCCTACGGGAATGATTCGTCATCGTCAGAGACTCATCAAATATTAAAAAAAAAAAAAAAGAATCGGTCTTTCTCTTTATCACTGCATCAGATCATCAGCATTTTTTTTGCTGCCCTTTCATTCCGTGAAATTATTCTGTTGTGGGGAAAAATGAAATGAGAGAGTAAGGAAGGCCCTCTCTCTCTCTCTCTCTCTCTCTCTTTTCAGCACCCTTTGTCATCATGTCCTTAGAACGTTTTGCCATCTTGAGAAGCCTCTGTCAGCTTCAGAATCCTGTCATCATGAGAATCCTTTAGCATCGCGAGAGTCCTCTGACTTCTTGAGAATCCTTTATAATTATGGGAATCCTCTGACATCTAGAGAATCCTTTGTCATCATGGGAATGTTTTGACGTTCCTGGAACCTTTGCCATCTTGAGAAGCCTCCACCTGTCTTCAGAATTCCGTCATCATGAGATTCCGTTGGCACCGTGAGAATCCCCTGACATCTTGAAAATCCTTTGTAATTATGGGAATCCTCTGACATCTTGAGAATCCATTGTCATTTTAGGTACCTTGTGACATCTTGAGAATCCTTTGTTATCGTAGGAATCCTCTGACGTCTCTAGAACCCTTTGCCATTATGAGAATCCTCTTGACATTTGGGGAATCCTTTGTCATTATGGACTTCGTCTGACATCTGAGGAATCCTTTGTCAAAACGGAAATCCTCTGACATCTTGAGAATCCTTTGTCATTAAGGGAATCGTCTGACATTCTCAGAATCCTGTCATCACGAAAATCCTGTAATTAAGGGAATCCTCTGACATCTTCAGAATCCCTTGTAATTATGGGAATCCTCTGACATCTTTAGAATCCTTTGTAATAATGGGAATCCACTGTTATCTTCAGAATCCTTTGTAATTATGGGAATCCACTGACATCTTCAGATTCCTTTGTAATTATGGGAATCCACTGACATCTTCAGAATCCTCTGTAATTATAGGAATCCTCCGACATTTCCAGAATCCTTCCTAATTATGGGAATCCTCTGACATCTTCAGAATCCTTCGTAATCTTGGGAATCCTCTGACATCTTCAGAATCCTTCGTCATTATGGGAATCCTCTGACATCTTCAGAATCCTTCGTAATCAAGGGAATCCTCTGACATCTTCAGAATCCCTTGTAATTATGGGAATCCACTGATATCTTCAGAATCCTCTGTAATTATAGGAATCCTCCGACATTTCCAGAATCCTTCCTAATTATGGGAATCCTCTGACATCTTCAGAATCCTTCGTAATCTTGGGAATCCTCTGACATCTTGAGAATCCTTCGTCATTATGGGAATCCTCTGACATCTTCAGAATCCTTGGTAATCATGAGAATCCTCTGACATTTTGAGAATCCTTCATCACTATGGGAATCCACTGATGCCTTCAGAATCCTTCGTAATTATGTAAAAAAGAATTTGCAATTTTGTAAAAATCATTCATCCTTTGCAACTATATCAGCACTAAGCAACTGCCACATAAATTAGCTTTTTGAACTTGAAAGGCAATGATAAATCTCTCTCTCTCTCTCTCTCTCTCTCTCTCTCTCCAGAAAAATGTAATAACGCAGCCTCGCAAGTCAGCTGACAAATAACGCTAGATGTTCACGCTTAATAAGGTAACTTTTCAGATCAATTTGACGATTTATCAACGTTTTACTTCCTCGATCAACATTATTAGGTTCGGCCCTCGTAGACTGCGACAGATCACGAGAAATGTTGAATGTTGAGGATGTGGCTGAATTCGGTAATAATAATAATAATAATAATAATAATAATAATAATAATAATAATATTATATTATTATTATTATTATTATTATTATTATTATTATTATTATTATTATCTCTGTTGCCAATTATTTTGATGTAATAATGTGAACTAAATTTCCATCACTCTTTTAATATAGTAAAACCGGCTATGGGTAAGCAGTAGGAAGGGGGTAGGGGAGTGAGTAAGTGTGTGTGTGTGTGTTTGGGGGGGTTAGCGGTGCATTCACCTCTGAAGTTCCGAATTCTGATCACACACGGGATTGACCCAGCCGAATTCTGCCGGTTCCTCGAGGGAGGAGGATGGTGAGCGAAGTGAGGGGGAGACTTCTTCTTTATCTCGGGTCATAAATTTCTAGAAATTAAAATCTCGGTTTCAGTCCGACCCGAAGTTAGTGTTCGCTTATTATCCTGAATAACAAAGTATTGTGGGTTTGTTTCATTGGACAAAATGGGATTATGGTCTTAATTTTTTAATGATTGATAAAAGTCGTGCATTTGGTGGGGGAGTAGAGGTCACCCATCCAAGAACTGACCAGCGCCAACAATTTCCTGAATGAAATGGGATTGCTGTCTAAGTTTTTTTTTTATGATTGACAGCAAGTCAAGCATTTTTGAGGGGGTCACCCACCTAAGAATTGACCAGAGCCACCGTTGCTTGACTTCGTAGATCTGACGTCCTGCAGTAATATCTTCATTGTATAATTTTCCAGTACAGTAAATAAATAACTGAACTACTTATATATATATATATATATATATATATATATATATATATATATATATATATATATATATATATATATGTATGCATATATATATATATATATATATATATATATATATATATATATATATATATATATATATATACTGTATATATATATATATGTATATATATATATATATATATATATATATATATATATATACATATATATATATATATATATATATATATATATATATATCATATATATATATATATATATATATATATATGTATATATATACTCACATGCATACTTACACTAATGGCCTTTTCCTGACACAAACCCACAAGAAAGCGAAACCCAGAGTTTTCCCTCACTGACAGAAGAGTATTATGCAACTGCCCCAAAACCAATTATTTATGAGCCGTTCATGACGAACTGTAAGAATTCCATCACGAACTTTCCCCCCTAAGCTGGTTACTGGCAAACTTACGCGAAGAAAACACCCAAACTTTCCCCAGTAAAAGAAAGCAAAGATACAGGAATGAAAGGCGAAAGTTTAAGAAATGGGATGGTGAGAGCATGGGGGGCGGGGTGGGTGGAGGCTTTTAGGGGTGGGGGTAGGAGAGGGGAGGGGGTGGTTGCAGCTATAAATCTGTTCTCTTCTTTCTCCTGGACAATATTTTTGAAAGATTTTATTAGCTTTCTTCTTTTGTTATTCTTCTTTTCTCATATTTGGGAGGCGCAATTGTCGTCTTCTTATTTCTCGTAGTTTCGAAAGGCTCCATTCTTCTTCTTTCTCCTTTTTAAAAGAATGCATCTCTTCCTCCTCCTCCTCCTCCTCAATGCTTATAACAAACTTCCTTCTTATATTTCATCATCATTACCATCGCCATCACCATTTTAGATCTTAACCCTTCCACTATCTCTACAAAAGACACTTTGTTCATCTTCCTCATCTCCCAAATATCCCTAGATGCTTAACCCTCTTCTTCTTCTTCTTCTTCTTCTTCTTCTAAACATTTTGGCCCCTCTCTCCTCCTCCTCCTCCTCCTCCTCTCCTTCAAGATCACAAAGTGTCATTTTCAAAAGGGCTGCAAGTGCGCCGAGAGTAGAGAGGCGTGGCGGAGTGAGAAATGAAATGTCTCTAGATCACGTCATGCGACCGCAGCTGGAGAGAGAGAGAGAGAGAGAGAGAGAGAGAGAGAGAGAGAGAGAGAGAGATCTGTCAAGGGGGGGGGAAGGGGAGGGGAGAGGGAAGCACCCTCAGGAAATGGGAGTAACCACCCGAGAAGTGAGCATCCTTTGGGGAGGAATGGAGCAGCGTCCTTCGTGGCAAAGGAACATCCTTTAGGAAAAGAGATATTCCACGGAGAAGGAAGCATCCTTTGGAGGATGGAGAATCCTTCTGGAGAAGGGCAGATCCCTCGGGGAGAGGAACATCTTTTGGGTGAAGGAGCATCCTTTCGGGAATGGAGCATCCTTCGGGAAAATGAACATCCTTCGGGGATAGAAGCATCTTTGGGAAATGGAGTATCCTACTGGGAAAGAAACATCCTTCCGGAAATGGAGCATCCTCCGGGGAAAGTACATCCTTCTGGGAAAGGAACGCCCTTTGAGAAATGGAGTATCCTTCTGGGATACTCCATTTCTGGGAGTGGATCATCCTTCGGGGAATGGAGCATCCTTTGGGGAAAGGAACATCCTATGGGGAATGGAGCATCCTTTGGGGAAAAGAACATCCTATTGGAATGGAGCATCCTTTGGGGAAAGGAACATCCTATGGGGAATGGAGCATCCTTTGGGGAAAGAAGCATCCTTTGGGGAAAGGAACATCCTATGGGGAATGGAGGATCCTTTGGGGAAAGGAGCATCCTTTGGGGAAAGGAGCATCCTCTGGGGAAAGGAACATCCTCTGAAAAAAAGAACATCCTTGGAATAATAAAGCATCCTTCGAAGAAAGAAACATCCTTCGGGGAAAGGAACTTCCTCTGGGGAATGAAGCACCCCCTGGGGGATAGCAGCATCCTCAGGGAAATGGAGCATCCTTCGGGGAAAGAAACATCCTTTGGAGCATCCTGCGAGGACCCTGAGATGAAAAGAACAGTTCAGGACTCGACACCTATGAGAGAATCATATTTAAAAATAAATTTCTTACTTTTGACGGTGTGCTGTTTGCATATGCTTCAAGGGATGGCCCTCGTGAGAGAGAAAAAAAAATGAAAAATAAAAAATTAACATTCCATGGAACAGGATATATTTCCTGAAAACGGATAATTTTTTTTAAAGGAAAACTTATTCTGAAAAAGAGGAACTTCCCTGGAAACGAAATTTTTTTATAATTTCGTCCAGAAAAAAAAACGAATTTATTATCTCTAGTTTTATCTTAGCTAGGCAAGAACAGAGGCGATTCGCAGACATGTTTTGCATGCAATGTTTCCCATTTCAGGTAAAGAACCATAAAAGTATAAAATAAGAAAATCAAAACCAGTATTACCTGAAGAATAGCACCTACATGAATGTGTAGAGAGGAGGCAGTCAGTAAATAATCTGTACAGACTGGAAAACGACATTACTGCTGTGTCTTGTGAAATAAACGTGAAGTATTACGTGTATAAGACACAACTGAAACAAACTGTATTCATACACGTGTATATATACTTTATATATTTTCGAGGCAGATTAATGCATTAACATAACCGGTGATAATTCTTACGTATGCATCTGTACCACTTATTTTCTCTCTCTCTCACCCCTCTCCTTTCCCCCCTTTGTCTCTCTCTCTCTCTCTTTCTCTCTCACTAACTACCTATCCACCAGAAGAAGGCCCTTCTTTCAAAACGAAATCTTTGAACACATCCTTCGAAGGATGTTCCTCGGGCGAGATCCTTCTAACGATCTGTACCAATCTCCTCCTTACAGTCTTTGACCTAATCCCCTGGGATTTTCCAGCAGTCAATCAGTCACCTCATTAATCGGAGCCGAGGTCGCGGCGAGGAAATCATACGAACTCCTTAACCGGGAGATTTTTACCTCATTTTTCAGTCCTCGTTTTAGTTTCTGTAAAAGAAAACTACTGTGCCGGCTTTGTCTGTCCGTCCGCACTTTATTCTGGCCGTACAGTTTTCTGTCCGCACTTTTTTCCTGTCTGCATTTTGTTCTGCCCCCCACTTTTTCTCTCCACACTTTTTCTCTCCGCTTTTTTCTGTCTGCACTTTTTTCTTTCCGCACTTTATTCTGTCCGCACTTTACTCTATCCGCACTTTTTTCTGTCCGCACTTTTTCTGTCCGCCATCAGATCTTAAAAACTACTGAGGCTAGAGGGCTGCAAATAAGTATGTTGATCTTCCACCCTCCAATCATCAAGCATACCAAATTGCAGCCTTCTAGCCTGAGTAGTTTTTATTTTATTCAAGGTTAAATTTAGCCATCATCGTGCGTCTGGCAACGATATAGGCCAGGCCACCACCGGGCCGTGGTTAACGTTTCATGGGACGCGGCTCATACATCATTATACCAAGACCACCGAAAGATATATCTATTTTCGGTGGCCTTGATTATACGCTGTACAGAAAACCAGATTCGGCGCATTTTTAACTTTAATTTGTTTTCGTTTTTGTAGAGGTTAAATATTGCTAGGTATGAACGAAGCTAATTTAAATAACTTAAAATGTTATAAATTTACACAAATATAATAATTTGGAAATTTATCTTTTATTTATTTCCTTTTTTCTATAGAGGTTCAGTATTACTAGGTTATATTAACAAGGCTAATTTGAATGCTTGTTTACAAAATAACTTGAAATGTTAAGAGATTAAGAGATTTACACAAACATAATAATTTGGAGAATCATGTTTTTATTTCCTCTTCTACAGAAACGAAGCTGATTTGAATGTTTGTTTATACAATAACTTGTAATGGTAAGAAATACCACTAATAATATAATGTTATTCGCACTTAACGAATATTATTATAATAATTTATTTGTGGTATTTCCTAACATTTCAAGTTAACTTGTAAACGAAATTTCAAATCAGCTCTGAATAGTACCTGGCAATATTGAACCCCTGTAAAAAAAAACACTAATTCAATATAAAAAATAATTCTCCATATAAGTTATTTCTTGACATTTCAAGTTATTTTGTAAACAAACTTTAAAATTAGTTATGTTTAATACCTAACAATATTGAAAATTTATAAAAAGGAAATAAAAATTAATAATTCTCAAAATTATCATGTATATATATGTGGTATTTCTTAACATTTTAAGGTATTTCAATAAACACCATCGAATTAGCTTTGTTAATAACTAGCAATATTGAAATTCTATAAAAATAAGGAAATAAATAAAAATAAATGTCGAAATTATTATAATTATTTGCGGCATTTCTTTACATTTTAAGCTGTTTTGTTAACAAACTTCTAAATTAGCTTTGATAATAAATTATCTAGTAAATACTGAACACCTTTAAAAAATAAGGTGGATAATCTAACAAATAATTAACATATCAAGTTATTTTGTAAACAATCACCTATATTAGTTTTCTCTGATACCCAGTAATACTGAGCCTCTTTGAAAGAAAGGGGAAATACATAAATAAATAAATAAATAAATAAATAAATAAATAAATAAAGCGATAAACAGATAAATAAACAGAGGCGTAAGTAAACGAGACATGCCTCAGCTCACTTTCTCCCGGCCTGGCAACATCGACCTGACGCTATATTGAAGGACGAGCGTCATATATGACCTTGATGCATGATTTACAAGTGTCATTATGGCCGCTTACAACGTCCACCAGTAAGCTGTATCTGATCAATGATAAGATTGGAAAGAATATATATAAAATACATATATACACATATGTATATATACAGTATGTATATATTATGCACAATAAGGAAAATGAAGCACTGAGTGTAAATCTTCACCGGTTTCGTCTTTCTATCTATGACATTCTCAGAGGAATGATACATAGTGATTATATATATATATATATATATATATATATATATATATATATATATATATATATATATATATATATATATATATATATATATAGAGAGAGAGAGAGAGAGAAAGAGAGAGAGAGACTTAACTATCGAGGATCTTATATCTCTTAAAGAAAGGAAGATTATGTCACAGATTAAAAATTACCCAAGCCTGCCAGTAAAAGTGGGCTCTCTCTCTCTCTCTCTCTCTCTCTCTCTCTCTCTCTCTCTCTCTCTCTCTCTCTCTCTCTCTCTCTCTTGATGATTCTATTAAAGAGGCCTGACAACTGAAGAGTGTCCCCAGCGTCTGAGCTTTTAGGCCAAATTATAAACAGTCCATCAGGTTCCTAAAGGTGAACTCCCTCCCCCACCCCAAACCCCTCCCCTGGCACCATTTTAGCTTCCATAAGGCCTGGATAATGAAAGCTACTTTTTTTTTTTTTTTGAAAGACAAGACCCAAGTCGTCAGAATATAAATAAAAAGAAAATGAGAAGGGAATAAGAATGATGAGTCAGAAATGCATTATTGTACTGTCACTGCTAGTGTGCAGTGCTACTTTGGGAAACAATGCAGGTTAATATTTATTTTGTTGCTTGTATATTAAACTGTTTTATATACACACACACACACACACACACACACACACATATATATATATATATATATATATATATATATATATATATATATATATATAATATATATATATATATAATGTAATAGTTATACTGATAATCAGGACAGTGGCATTGCTATGAAGAAATACATAATCATTATTATATTATTTTAATATAATTTCAGCCACCTCCTTTACAACGCTATTTCACACTTTCCACTTAGAAAAAAAAAATCATATAAATGTCATTTAATAGTAGTGTCACTATCTTAATTATGAACATAAACATTACATATATATATATATATATATATATATATATATATATATATATATATATATATATATATATATATATAAACATATATATACTGTATATGTGTATATATATATAAACATATACATCATCCTCATCCTTAAAGCTACCATAAATAGGATTCCATCAATTCTAATTCATCCTCCAATTTGACGACTATAATCCAGGAAACTATAATTGCCCCCCTGCAATCCTCGCCTCCGTCATTTTCTAGCACCAATTAAGACCGATCATATCCTTATTATGAATTTCATACCGCTAATTACCTAATTAGCCTTATAAACTCTAAACTAATTGCCGGATTCAAAATGCAATGCCGTGATGTTCGCGAGACTCTACAGAAGCTGGTCTTAAGAAATGGTGCTTAAGAGAATCATCAAGAGCATGAGAGAGAGAGAGAGAGAGAGAGAGAGAGAGAGAGAGAGAGAGTATAATGTATTATAATTTGGGTGACAGAGAGAGAGAGAGCGATGCATAATGCATTATAATTTTGTGTGTACGTGTGTGTGTGTGTGTGTGAGAGAGAGAGAGAGAGAGAGAGAGAGAGAGAGAGAGAGAGAGAGAGAGAGAGAGAGGTATAATGCATTATAATTTTGTGTGTGTGTGTTTGTGTGTGTGTGTGTGTGTGTGTGTGTGTGTGAGAGAGAGAGAGAGAGAGTATAATATAATGCATTATACTCTTGTGAGTTCAATTACAACGAAACATTTTGAGAGAGAAAGACAAAAAAGAAATTGGAAAGTAAGGTGTGTGTGTGTATGTGTATGTGCGTGTGTGGTTAGGTAATCAAACAATTTAAAACTACCTTTCACAGAATCTAAAAATAACTACGAATTCATCATTGATATCCCATAACATTAACTGAAATTGCTAAAAAAAAAAAATCTTCAAAATCAATTTCAAATTTAATTTCCCGGATTACAAATTACGAGCGATTTTGAATCGCTTTCGACTCATTTCAATACAAGATATTCAATCACTCGCGGAGTAACGAGAGAAAAATCATTTAAACAAAAGTACAGATTAACCGCTTCATGTATCCGTAGCGACACTGTATTACCTTACCTACAAAGGCAATTTGAATATTTTTTTTTGATGAGTATCAATTTATTTATTTTTTTAGTTTTTTTTTTATATTTTCCCTAAAGCGTTCCGCCTATTATATTCGTTTAGTTCAAATAATGTATCTTAGTGATATTCTCTCTCTCTCTCTCGCTCTCTCTCTCATATGTATGTATATATATATATATAAAGAGAGAGAGAGGGATAAATATAATATATATATACATATATATAATGTTTGTGTGTGTTTGTTTATTTATATATGTATGTTTGTATGTCTGCACATTTCTATATATGGTACACATACCTCACATATACAAACACACCCACACACACATATCTATATAATATATATATATATATATATATATATATATATATATATATATATATATATATATACATATATATGTATATATGTATATATATATTATATGTATATATATATTATATATATATATATATATATATATATATATATATATATATATATATATATATATATATATACAGATAAATATATTGACTTCAACCACCACAAAAATATATGAAAAACTACGAATAATCACGGAACTTTCTTTGACACACTTTTGTATACCTACCTCCCCCCACACACACAGGAAACCATCAACATTTGTGAATATTGGCGGGAGGTCTTTTTTTTTTTTTAACTCGAAAATCTACATCGCATCTCAGAAGGTACTAACATTTTTTTCCCCTCCTTGATTGGGCTTTGTCACAGTTGTCCCAGAGGCACCCAAATATGATGCAGGGGAAAAAGTAGTATTTATTTTTTATGTTCTTTTCAGTTTTCTGTAAAAGAAAACTGTTGTGTCGACTTTGTTCGTCCGTCCGCACTTTTTTCGCTCCGCCCTCATCTCCTAACAACTACTGAGGCTAGGGGCTGCAAATTGGTATGTTGATCATTCACCCTCCAGTCATCCGACATACCAAATTGCAGCCCTCTAGCCTCAATAGTTTTTATTTAATTTAAATTTAGTTAAATTTAGCCATAGCCCCATCGTGCATCTGGCAACGATTATAGGATATATGTTTGTTTTTACTCCACCTATATCTTTAAGACCGACATAATTGCCTTACATTACATAAACAAACAGGAGTACTAAAAGCTTCCCCACCCCCCCAATAACCGCCCCCTCCCCCCACGATCGAGTGATAGTTCGTCCTTCGAGAGAAAGATAAGTAGTTACAAGGCTCTCAGCATTTACGTCCCAATGAGAGAAATCCGTATTCACGCTGTTATGAGAGACCTGGTCGATCATGCTCGGTCGAAGAAACGTAGTAGTGAGAGTTTATTTTATCGTACGTACAGAATGAACCTAATAATAATAATAATAATAATAATAATAATAATAATAATAATAATAATAATAATAATAATAATAACAACAATAATAATAATAATAATATTATTATTAAATAGTCCCATAGTGTAACGGTTATTTTATTGTTAGTTTACTGTATGAAAAATAATAATAATAATAATAATAATAATAATAATAATAATAATAATAATAATAATAATAATAATAATAATAATCATCCCACTGGTCCACTGGGTTATTAACCTTTCTTCACCATCCGGACACCCTGAGATCGACTCCAGGTCAGGGGATAGGGAATATTGGACAATATCCTACAAAATCCAATGTGTCTACTTTGACCTAAGAAGTGAAATTATAATATATATATATATATATATATATATATATATATATATATATATATATATATATATATATATATAAAAAATATAACATATAATCTATATATGTGTGTGTGCGTGTGTGTATGTGTGAATATATGTGCGTACAGTAAGTCACGTACGTACAAACAAAACACACACAACAGAAAGTGTATGAACCACAATTAACAGTGACAAGCAAATTTCCTTTCCACTTTAATAACCCTGAAAGCGCAACGTAAATAAACGAATTGACCAACCATTTTAAATCCCACTGCAATCTCTTCCATTCTCAAACATCAGTACCAGATTGCAGGTCAAACCTGGTGCATGACCCGGCCAGGTGAGGTGGCTCAATTGGGCTGTGTGACTGAATTTGAGCAGGGGTGAGGGGAGAGGGACTGGGATAAGAGGGGAGGGGTATGTTTAAGCTGATTGGGGGAGTGTATGCCTGGTGGTGGGAGAAAGGTACGTGTCCCTTCTATGCGCATGTGCACTGATAGTTCGCCAGAGGTAAATAAACAAGCCATGTATTGCATATAAGTATATGAAATACGTCTAATATTTAGACAAGAGGCAAACGAATGTTAGGTTTAATGTTGAGAAATACAGTACACATACACATACATACACATATATCTGAACTGCATGATTGGCTACTTTCTGGCTATGTTTCTGGCTACTTTTATGGCTATGTTTCTGGCTACTTTCAAGACGAGCTGGGCTAACTTGGGCCACAAAGGAGCATTAAATCAATGAAGAATTATTTGTGAATCTAATAACTAAGTTTCTCTGAAGGCTCAGAAAAGTTATATAGCAAAATCCTTTCTGAAATCTAGGAAGCATCCTCCCAAAATTTTGGCTATTTTTCTGGCTAATTTTAAGACAAGCTGGGCTATAAATGAGGCTTAAATCAATGAAACATTATCTGTAAACATAATAACAATTTCTGAAGAATCAAAAAGTTATATATCAAAAGAAGAATTATTTGTAAATGTAAGTTTTCAAGTTTCTGAAGAAAAAAAAGTTATATGTCAAAAAAAGAATTATTTGTAAATGTAACAAATAAGTTTCTGAAGACAAAAAGAAAGTTATATAACAAAGTAAGAATTTTTTGTAAATGTACTAAAGTTTCTGAAGACACAAAAAAGTTATATAGCAAAATAAGAATTATTTGTAAATGTAACACAAATAAGAATTATTTGTAAATGTAACAAATAAGTTTCTGAAGACAAAAAAGATATATCAAAATAATAATTATTTGTAAATGTAACTTAAGTTGCTGAAGACAAAAAGAAAGTTATATAGCAAAGTAAGAATTTTTTGTAAATGTAATAAATAAGTTCCTGAAGACTCAAAAATAGTTATCTAAAAAAAAAAAAGATTTATAAAGGTAATACAAATAAGAATTATTTGTAAATGTAACAAATAAGTTTCTGAAGACAAAAAAAAATTATATATCAAAATAGTAATTATTTGTAAATGTAACTCAAGTTTCTGAAGATAAAAAAAGTTATACAGCAAAATTAGAAATATCTCTAAATGTAATACAAATAAGAATTATTTATAAATATAAAAAAATAGGTGTCTGAAGAAAAAAAAAGTTATAGAGCAAAATAAGAATTACTTGTAAATATAATACAGCAAATTTCAAAAGATAAAAAAAAAATCCATACATCAAAATCCTTTTCAGAAATCCGGACAGTAGCCCCTAGAGGGACCGAGCATATGACTCTGGGAAGTGAGGACTCCATAAGCAGGGTCAAATTAACCTCATTAAAGTTCTAATTAGGATTATAGCGGCACAGAGGCCTGGCCTTCGCCCTCCTGCTGACTCGAGTAGCGATAACGAAGTGAAATTCATGATGTTTTTTCCCCAATTCGTAGTTTTTTTTTTTTTTTTTTTTTTCTAAAAATTTTTTTACGTTTTATTTAGTCTTTAGATCACGATGTCATGGTAATTCGTGAGGATTTTTTTTTCCCACACAGCAGATCGTTTTTTTTTTGTTTTTACAAATTTCTTTTAGTATTTATATCCCTGTCATGGTCATTCATGAGAATTTTTTTCCCAGAGCAGATAATTCTCTTTTATTTTGTTTTTTTGACCCTGATAAAATTTTTTCCCAACAGATATCTGTCATGGTAATTCATGGTATGAATATTTTTTAAAGATCTAATAATCATCATTGTTCTCTTTTTATGTAGATGAAGACCACAATTTTTTTTAATAAAAGGAGTCAATGTCTATGCACAAGAACATTTTATACTTAAAAATATATATACATAATGAAAAATATATATAAAAAACAACGCTTCCCAACGCCCACTGTTAATATACATTTTATGATACATCTTTAAAATAGAAAATATTACCATGAACAATAAACAAATGATAACAAAAAAGCCTTACCAGCAAGACACACGAGATCGATCCCATGGGAGTGAGACAATATGGGTTCGTTTGCGGATAGTTCTCCTATGGGACATAGCATTGAATGAAGTACCTGGGAATTGGTGGTAGGCCGTAGCTAGGGCGTGTGTGTTTTGTGTGTGTGTGTGTGTATGTATATATGTATAATATAGACACACACATACACACACACACACACACACACATATATATATATATATATATATATATATATATATATATATATATATATATATATGTAAAATATATCATTAAACACTGGGAACATCGGTGGCTGACATGAACTCCGAACACCATTCAATCTGAATTTCAAATGATCTTTCTGTACACACCTGTGAACTGCTAACAATCACATGTCATTCTAAATGCAATTGGTATTTACTTTTTGCAAAATAGAAGCGGTTATGCAAATCCCAACACGGATCCAAAATACTCTCTTAATTATCACTATTAATCTCTTAATTATTATTATTATTATTATTATTATTATTATTATTATTATTATTATTATTATTATTATTATTATTATTATTATTATTATTATTACTCAAGAGATAAAACCCCCTTCATATAAAACAAGCTCACCACAGGAGTCATCGTCTTGAAATTCAAGCTTCCACTGAATATGGTGTTCATTAGGAAGAAGTTACAGAAGATAATGGGAAATACAGAAAGAAGAGATCACTTATTAATAAATAAGAAAATAAATAATATGTAAATGCTAATTACCCATTAATATACGAAACGTTTATTACCATACAAAAGCGACTGACGTCCCACGAACGTTTTCCTTCGGTGTAAACGAATTGAATTGTATATAAAGTTTAGGCCAAAGACCAGGCACTGGGAACGACGAGGTCATTCAGCGCTGAAACGGAAATTGACAGTAAAAGGTTTGAAAGGTGTAACAGGAGGAAAACCTCAAAGCAGTTAAACTATGAATCAATTGTTAGGAGAGGGTGGAAAGGAAGATGGAAGTAAGAGAATATGAATGGATGTACAGTAAAATAAATGAAAGGGGTTGCAGCTGGGGGCCTTAGGCACGCTGCAAAGAACCTTAAGTAATGCCTACAGTGTACCGCATGAGGTGCACTGACGACACTAACACCCACCCCCCTACGGGAATGTAAACGCATTGCACAGGCAATAATCATAACATCAGGAATTTTGCATAATCGGCAGACAGGCGCCATCTTTATTCAACAGCCCGCGACGGGGTTTTGGGGGGAGGGAGGGGGTAGGGGTTATTTGCAAAACAAATGGGCCGTCGAACAAGCCCAGACTTATTTTGTCGTTGCTCAACAAATAATTTTCGGCCATTTGATTTGACCAATGGCCTCTACCTGATGCAAGGGTCTCGCGACACGGGAGGTTTCATTAACAAATTGACTTGATTTGACAGAACCAATAACGATAATTTATTTATTTTTCTCTTTTTTATTGAAATTAACAGATTTTTGGTAATCTGTGTGAGATAGGATCATAGTGGCTGGTTTGAAGCTCATTTTGGTCAGAGGACTGTATCGCCACTGTTCTGAAGGAGGAAACTACTGTTAATAAGAATAAATCATTACTATAATTAACAAAAGTATCTACTGAATTGAACTACATAAAGAACTTAGGCCAAAGACCAAGCATTGGGACCTACGAGGTCATTCAGCGTTGAAACGGAAATTAGACAGTAAAAGGTCTGAAAGGTGTAACAGGAAGAAAACCTCGCAGTTGCACTATGAATCAGTTATCAGGAGAGGGTGGAAAGTAAGATGGAAGAGAGACAATATGAAAGGAGGTACAGTAAAAAGAACGAAATGGGTTGCAGCTAGGGGCCGAAGGCACGCCGCAAAGAACCTCAAGTTACGCCTACAGTGCACCGCATGAGGTGCACTGACGGCGCTACCCCACTGCGGGGAAAAGTATCTATTAACCAGTCTATAAATATATTAAACACATGCTTTGCACTCTTAAAGATACTGGTTTCAGCATATCTTTGGAATAATCCCACCAGCACCGTTTCCTTCTACAATCAGGCTACGGCTCCCACAAGTCGACTAACCACCAAGAACGGGATACACTTGCTGTTTATGTTAACAATGACACCTCAAAAGTACTTATGATAACTTTGATACACTTACATGTTATAATTATAACATAAATTCTTGTTTACTCTCTCACAGTACTGGCAGAGGACTTCAAAATATGAAGACGTTTAAATGCATCAACGTATCAGAAATAACTGTTGAATTATAACATTAAATAATGATTAGATATAATTGCTATTTTTTTAAAGAGGCAAATGAGACTAGGAACAGATGCACTAAAGCAAACATAAATAATTATTTGAACTAATGGAACCAAACGGTCTGATATACAGAGATTTTTACTTTTCAAGACAGTGGAGCTCTCCTTCAAAAATGAGAGAGAGAGAGAGAGAGAGAGAGAGAGAGAGAGAGAGAGAGAGAGAGAGAGAGAGAGAGCAAAACATGTAAAATCACAAATAAAATATTTTACCATAGACATCTGTTTACGAGAAAATATAAACTCGTCTTAACATTGCCAAGTTGGTTATAAAAAAATTCTCAAGTGTATGGAAATGACATTTCATTTCCATGGTAAATAGCCTATGAGAGAGAGAGAGAGAGAGAGAGAGAGAGAGAGAGAGAGAGAGAGAGAGAGAGAGAGAGAGAGAGAGAGAGAGAGAGAGCAAAACATGCAAAATCATAAACAAAGTTCCATATAATATATTCCCAAGTGTATGGAAGTGGCATTTCATCTCCATAGTAAATAGTCTAAGAGAGAGAGAGAGAGAGAGAGAGAGAGAGAGAGAGAGAGAGAGAGAGAGAGAGAGAGAGAGAGAGAGGCGGTATTGGCCAACCGAAACGACCCAAAAATGCAGGGAGGAAAAATAAACGTTTGCGTTAATAGTGTGTTTTGATGGGCAGAAACAGCACTCTTCTCTAATGCAGGGAGGAAAAATAAAAGTTTGCGTTATTCAGTGTGTTTTGATGGAGAGAGAAAGAGAGACTCTTCTCTAGAGGTTCATTTTCCCCAAATTGCACCCAGATACAAATAGTGCTATGGATTATCTTGCCTAAGATTTCTTATTCTCAGGGAGAGAGAGAGAGAGAGAGAGAGAGAGAGAGAGAGAGAGAGAGAGAGAGAGAGAGAGAGAGATATTTAAGTAAATGTTACACTTTGAACTCTATGTTATAATGCCAAAATCATTCCGGTTCTTCTGAGGATTATCTTCGATTTTTCAGAGAGATTAAAAGAGAGAGAGAAGTAAAAGTTACAGCGCTATGAATTTTCTGGGATTTTTCAGGTATTAAAACCCAAAGAGAGAGAGAGAGAGAGAGAGAGAGAGAGAGAGAGAGAGAGAGAGAGAGAGAGAGAGAGAGAGAGGAGGTCTTATGGCCGTGTAATGAATGTTCAGCATGCATAATAATATGCAAAATGAGTGTGTATAACCGTGAAAGACAAGACGTGTGCTTGGCGTTAAGGAAAATCCTTTCCGAGAAGAAGTAAGTTTCTCTCCCGGCTCCGAAAATATCTTGTTTTTTGTTTATCGATTTTCTTTACCGACTGAAATAATCATCTTTTTTTTTTTTTCGTTTCTGACGAAAATAATAATTTTAGTTTTTTTAAAGATAATCATATTACTTTCATGAAGGGTCATCTGTCCTCTATAACCAGCAAATAAAGTTTATTATTTTGAATATATTCATTATTATTAACATCATAATTAAATATCCTTATTACCAATGAAAATGACTGTGTATCGCATTTGACTAGATTAAATATTTCTTTAATCAATGTTTCACATCCAAAAAGTGTTAAAGGACTATGTGATGGCAAAACCGCCTCTAGCAAGGAGTCAGATTAGATGATTCCTAGAACACAAGAGAAGGAAACAGAGTTCCAGATTCGGAAAATCAATGTTTGAACGACTGAATAACCTGGTTGACTCTCGAGCTCCTAACTTACCAACTAATACATTAGGAAATTCGAAGCCTTAAATACACCATAGTCAAGAAACTCTCGAGAGCAAGTTACACCAAAGACAATGGAGCAATTACCAAAGGAATACCTGTAGATTTTTAACTTGTTTTTCCTGTTCCGGCTTAACTTAATTTGGCCTTCGAAGCCAGCAATGCTTATTTCGATCACTTCATCATAAATTTTAATATAAAATTACCTATAAACAATAAGGAAATTATTATTTCTATAAAACTAAATTTGTTGTCATTCACTCTGTCAAGTCAAACTGGTACTTCAATCTGAGTTGGAAATATGACTGTTCGGTATTAAAACACTTTAATAATAATAATAATAATAATAATAATAATAATAATAATAATAATAATAATAATAATAATAATTTTTTGTAACTCATATGAGGATCAAACAAAGGACTCTTAAATGTCTGATAATTATTTCCAATAATAATAATAATAATAATAATAATAATAATAATAATAATAATAATAATAATAATAATAATAATAATTATTATTATTATTATTAATTTGTAACTCATTCCAGGATCCAACAAAGGACTCTTAAATATCTGATGATTATTTCCAATAATAATAATAATAATAATAATAATAATAATAATATATCATCTAACCCACATTTGACCCAAATTTCTTGGCACCGAAAGCGTGCGATTTTCATCCTACCCACAAAAGGTTAAATCTCTTTCTTCCGCAAAAATTTTCCGCCTCTCTCGAAAAGAAGTTAAAATCATTAACTTCTCCCAGGTACGCCCTAACTCACTTTCCAGTACCTTGCGGCCAAGATTCCTTAAAAAGCGTTAATTTTACGCTCGCTGGGTTCAATCCAGCTCTTGAATGATGTAGGTTCTGAGAACTCCTAGGCGAAGCTAGTATGAATATTCAGGTTTCTAAGTCAGGCAACTTGAAGGCCTGAATCGTACGTCAGCCAGCTTCTTCCAGGCTTGAATGTTACGGAAAGCCAGCTTCTTCCAGGTTTGAATGTTACATAAGACGCCTTCTTCCAGGCATGAATGTTACGTAAAGCCAGCTTCTTCCAGGCTTGAATGTTACGTAAAGCCAGCTTCTTCCAGGTTTGAATGTTACATAAGACGCCTTCTTCCAGGCATGAATGTTACGTTTCTTCCAGGCTTGAATGTTACGTAAAGCCAGCTTCTTCCAGGCTTGAATGTTACGTATGGCAGCTTCTTCCAGGCTTGAATCGTACGTATGGCAGCTTCTTCCAGGCCTGAATGTTACGTAAAGCCAGCTTCTTCCAGGCTTGAATGTTATGCAAAGCCAGCTTCTTCCAGGATTGAATCTTACGTCAGCCAGCTTCTTCCAGGCTTGAATGTTACGTAAAGCCAGCTTCTTCCAGGCTGGAATCATACGTAAGCCAGCTTCTTCCAGGCTTGAATGTTACGTAAAGCCAGCTTCTTCCAGGCTTGAATCGTACGTTTGGCAAGTTATTCCAGGCTTGAATTTTACGTAAAGCCAGCTTCTTCCAGGCTTGAATCGTACGTCAGCCAACTCCGTGGATTTAAGTTGCTGCCTTTAAGAACTCCCACGCAAGTTAATGAATAGATGACCGCTCAAGTACAGCCAAAGTAACGTGATTACATATAATTAAAGAAAAACACTCCAATCGTACGTCAGCCAGCTTCTTCCAGGCTTGAATCGTACATTACCATCCTTATGAACTCCCACGCAATTTCTTGAACAGACGACTTGTTACAAACAGCCAAAGAAACTACGTGATCTATGGTGATAAACAGTCTGGATATAGAAGAGATAATAATAATAATAATAATAATAATAATAATAATAATAATAATAATAATAATAATAATAATAATAATAATAATAATAATAATAATAATAACAGAGTAAAAACTGTGGATTTAATACGTTTGTCAAACTCGACCTCCCATAAAATAATAGAAAATAAAAATAAAAGATATAGAGTTTTAGACAGAACACTGGTCTCTCTCCTCAGAGAATATTTTAGCGTGCGCCACCTTTAATAAAAAACGAACCTTTATCTGTAATTGCCACCAGAATCAGTAATCTGTGATAGAGAGAAACATATTTATCAAATTTATAGTCTTTCAGAGACATCCAGTCTGTGTAAGGGAGGGGAAAATATTTCTGTAATTCTGTAAGGCAATCTCGACGTCTGCGTTATTGATCGGATTACGGTCTGTTTCAGACCGTCATGCAGGCGATCGGTACAAGGCGACCGTGATTCACGTGGTAGATCGTTATGGTTTAAGTAAATAAACGTGAAAACGTATGTAGATAAATAAGCATGAACGTAAGTATATTATACACAGTTATATTACATGTTTATGTTTGGTAATAAGTGTTTATATGCGTCACAGGCATTCTTCATTTGTATTTGTAATATATGCTACTTATATAAATATACGTACACACACATATATACAGTATATATATACTCTATATATATATATATATATATATATATATATATATATATATATATATATATATATATATATATATATATATATATATATATACTATCGTTAGTGATGCGACTCAATTACTAGACTGCCTTTAGTGATGAGAGAGAGAGAGAGAGAGAGAGAGAGAGAGAGAGAGAGAGAGAGAGAGAGAGAGAGAGAGAGAGAGAGCTCTCGTTAGTGAATTGACATAATCACTAGACTGCCACCAATGATATGAGAGAGAGAGAGAGAGAGAGAGAGAGAGAGAGAGAGAGAGAGAGAGAGAGAGAGAGAGAGAGAGAGAGAGGTTTATAACACGGTCAATTGCACAGCTACTTGACCAACCGTTTGCCTGTCATAAATTCGGTTGTAAAAATAATCCCACTTTATATCTTTATATCATCTTCAGTAGGATATAACCAAAACCCTGGACAATAAAATCTATGTGGATCAAAGGATATATTTATTGCAGACGATATATTATTAAGGATAATTTTTTCGCATTTTTTCTTTTGCATATTCATGATGGAAAGCGTGTTCAAAAAATATATATATATATATATATATATATATATATATATATATATATATATATATATATATATATATATATATATATATATATATATATATATATATATATATATATATATATATATACTCGTATATATATGGGGACAGATGTGTGTGTATGTATGTATGTATATATGTACTGTATACCACTATACTTAATCGTTGCGACGCCACATAGCAGTTGTAAACCAATCAATAATGAATCTTTATTTGGCTTATTAACAGCCGATCTATAATGTTACCAATGTTTAATTTTCAGAAACTATTTCAAAATACGGAATAATAATAATAATAATAATAATAATAATAATAATAATAATAATAATAATAATAATAATAATAATAATAATAAATAAATAAATAATAAACCTGAAAAATGCAACTTATTATAATCCAAGAATGAAATTACCGAAACTTCTGTGGCTTAAAGAATTAGCAGAAAATAAATCGGAAACATGTATTATATTGTGCCATAAATTTAAATGGCAACAATGAATCGCATTAAAGTTCAGGTATTCTTTTATCATTACAGAGTTTTTTTTTATCTCCGGATAATTAGAGCAACAATATAAAAATGTTATTCTGGAATTCCAGCAGCAACTCTGGAAGGTTAATGGCTTGCGGATGATTAACTTTTATGGTGTCAGTAAACACAAGATTTATTCTCGTGCAAGTAAGTATAATATATTTTTTTAAGCATTTCTTGAATGAGAATTTCCTTATATATATTGGCTGGTGGGCCTTATGCAGCTATAGCATAAGGGCTACTGAAGACAGCCTTGTGTCCATATGTTAAAATCTTTATCATTGCTAGCTGATGGGCTTTATGCAGCTATAGCATCAGGCCTACTGAAGACAGCCTTGTGCCCATATGTTAAAATATTTATCATTGCTAGCTCATAGGCTTTATGCAGCTATAGCATAAGGGCTATTGAAGACAGCCTTCTGCCCACATGTTAAAATTTTAATCGTTGCTAAGTGGTGGGACTTACGTAAAAATAGCATCAGGCCTACTGAAGACAGCCTTGTCCCCATATGTTAAAATATTTATCACTTCTAGCTGGTGGGCCTTATACCAGATATAGCATAAGGTGTATTGAAGACAGCCTTGTGGCCATATGTTAAAATCTTTAACTTTGTTAGCTGGTGGTCTTTACGTAATATAGTGGCTATTAAAGACAGCCTTGTCCCCATATGTTAAAATCCTTATCATTGCTAGCTGGTGGGCCTTATGCAGCTATAGCATAAGGGCTACTGAAGACAGCCTTCTGCCCACAACATTATATTAAAATAATTATAAAACGAAACTTACAAAATTAAGTTTTCAAATCAGTCTCTCCTCGTTACACTCAAGACGGAATTTAACGTAAATCCCCAAATCATTCCACCGAGGAAACTTTTTTTTTTTCTAATCAAAAATCGATTATGCTCCTTGAATGAAGAAGAGGAGAGAAAGGAATAAGAAGGACACAAAGGAAATGAGGAAATACGGTCCAGGGGACGATTGTCTTTGCGGGATTGGCGAGAGAGGAAGGAATAGGAAATTTGATTAGAATCATGTCTCCTCTCTCTCTCTCTCTCTCTCTCTCTCTCTCTCTCTCTCTCTCTCTCTCTCTCTCTCAGTGTTGTTACTCAAACATAGAAAATTTGAATCTCTCTCTCTCTCTCTTAGTGTTGTTACTCATAGAAAATTTGATTTGAATCTCTCTCTCTCTCTCTTAGTGTTGCTACTCAAACATAGAAAATTTGATTTGAATCACTCTCTCTCTCTCTCTCTCTCTCTCTCTCTCTCTCTCTCTCTCTTAGTGTTGTTACTCAAACATAGAAAATCTGATTTGAATCACTCTCTCTCTCTCTCTCTCTCTCTCTCTCTCTCTCTCTCTCTCTCTCTCTCTCTCTCTTTCTCAATGTTGTAACTGAAACAAAGAAAATTTTATTAGAATCAAAGTTCCTCTCTCTCTCTCTCTCTCTCTCCTCTCTCT
>NC_089796.1:3432500-3435000 GCF_040412425.1 Macrobrachium rosenbergii | reverse complement strand
TATATTTTTATTATTATTATTATTATTATTATTATTATTATTATTACTATCATCATTATTACTATTATATATTACTTCATATATAATAAATATATATCTATAATATACTGTATATAATATTTATACATAGTATATACATATATATATATATTTATATATATATATATATATATATATATATATATATATATATATATATATATATATATATATATACATAAATTTTATATATATATTCATGAGTACATCTACAGTATATAATAATAATAATAATAATAATAATAATAATAATAATAATAATAATAATAATAATAATAATAATACTTTTCACTCTACTAAGAGTGTCAACCGGAGTTGTCCCCTTAACAATTTCTCAATGATTTTCTTTTCCCTGGTTCATGAAAGATTTCGGCCTCGTAAAACCCGGGTCAATATTTCTCTTGTCAACATCTTCCCTGTTGTACCAATTTGTCTCCGACAAATTTACAAAATCTCCTTTACGCAGTGACACCTTTAAGCATACAGATTCAATGGAAAATGAATTCTACTCCTCATTTATTACAGTTTCAAGGTCGACTTCAGTTTATTTCTTTTATTTATTTTGTGATATTGAAACTGACGAATTAATGTTCGGTCAGCTATTTCGCTGGATGCATGTTTAGGTGATATTATAAATATATGATATAATATATATACAGTATAATATATATATATATATATATATATATATATATATATATATATATATATATATATATATATATATTATTACATTATATATATGTATATGTATAAATATATATATATATATATATATATATATATATATATATATATATATATATATATATATATATAAATATATAAATATATATATATGTATATATATATATATATATATACACAAACTCTATAAATTTAAATAGACGCAAACAGTAACGTATGAAAAATTGCTTCGAACCGTATCCCTATTCAACCTTTCTCTGCTATTCCCGGCCAGTACGGAGCCGGTTGAGGGAAATCGGGAAAAACACAAACACCCTCCCCCTCCGCCTGGCCAACACCCCCTCCCCTCCCTCCCCGAAAAAAAAAAACATACACACACCGTAGCCAGAACAAAGGCGCCACAGATACGGCTACAGCTGGGGAAACCTGGCGGCGTCGTCAGGAGGAAAACAAAACAGAAATTAGAAAATAACTGAAGGTACCGGCTGAGAGAAGCTAGAGAGGCGGTAAGGAGGCGGAAAGCGAGACGGAGAGACGGACCTTTCGTCTGGAAGCATACCGTCTGGAAACAGATCGCCTGAGCCGGTCATGAGACCGTCTGTTTGCTGAAGGTGTTTGATCGATGGTTCCATGTTTTCAGACTATCTCTCTCTCTCTCTCTCTCTCTCTCTCTGTCTTCACTGAATTATGTCTCCGTCTAGTTCTCTATCTCTCTTTATTTAATCAATGTCTGCGTCTTTTCTGACTCTCTCTCTCTCTCTCTCTCTCTCTCTCTCTCTCTCTCTCTCTGGTAAAAAAAAAAGAGACGGAAGGTATATACAAACTTCTTTGTCAGGACACACCGCCACTTCGCTCAATGCATCAATCAATATCTCCTCCTTCCCCTCTCTCTCTCTCTCTCTCTCTCTCTCTCTCTCTCTCTCTCTCTCTCTCTCTATTCCCTCATCAATTCCCATCCCATGCAAAGCTATTCAGCCATTCCCGTCCACTCAGCGCGCGTTCTCTCTCCCAAAACCCGCAATTTCTTTGTCCCAGGAGACTGACCAAAAGCGACCGCAAAGAGCCCGGCTTCTTCAGTAGGGAGGAATTGGCGTTTCCGGTAATCTCCATACGTCAACAACGAGAGACAATGATTCATTACCGAAGGAAGTACCGCAATGGAGACAGAGAGAGAGAGAGAGAGAGAGAGAGAGAGAGAGAGAGAGATTTCATGAGCGGTTTCGTTTTATGTTCTTTTGCCATCAATTAGATTAAGTCATCAGCCACGTAAATTGTTTACTTTTAAGTCATGGAAATCACAATCTGAGAGAGAGAGAGAGAGAGAGAGAGAGAGAGAGAGAGAGAGAGAGAGAGAGAGAGAGAGAGAGAGAGAGAGTTGACGAGCGGTTTCATTCTCTATCCTTTTGCCACTGATATGAGTCAGTCATCAGCCACGTATATTATTTAATGCTTAAGTCATGAATATCACAATCTGAGAGAGAGAGAGAGAGAGAGAGAGAGAGAGAGAGAGAGAGAGAGAGAGAGAGAGAGAATTACCTCTGTATGCCACTGCGCACGATACACCGGAGTTTCCTCGCCCAATTTTCTCAGAATGGATGAGAATAGCCACGAAGTGATGAGAACAGCCATTCCATTCTCTTGGCCAATCCACTCATTTCTTTAAATCTCGTTCTTTCTTTTTTTTACTTTATTCTTTTTCTCTTTTTTTTCATTTCACCCCTTGAGGGCGATTTGAACTCTGCCTGGGAGAGATTACTGTCTAAAGCATCATTTC
>NC_089796.1:3420000-3425000 GCF_040412425.1 Macrobrachium rosenbergii | reverse complement strand
AAGATCAAGAGTTTGCTTCAGTTTTCACTCACCAACCAAAACAGTTTCAAAATCAGGTTTCACTTCTTCTGCACTGGTCTCATCATCGAAGTGAATTACACAGAAAGTTTATTTGTAACTGAAATCATACGTTCCTGAATCTCAACGTTAAACATTTTATAAGTAAATCAGCAGAATTATATAATTTGCACAATATACTCATATATAAAGTGTACGTAACAGGAACACATTCATACCCTCCCACCAACATTGAAAAATTGAATTTGATTTTGAATTAGCTGTAGGAGACAAGATACATTTTGGGATACCACTAAATTTAGTTGGGGCTTAGTGCCGACCCAGCAAACAAAATTAAAAACTTCATTTTAACCTAGCAATTCAATTAAGACTCGTTCTTAACTTAGTTACAGTACACAAAACACAAACATAAACACACACAAAACGTAAACGCACACACAAAGGAGAAATAAAATTAAGGAAAAATAAACAAATATTTCGGGCTGCATTTAAATTTCCGAGTCAACATTAGCCAAAGGCATTACGAGATCCCTGTACACACATTACCCAAGTTATAAATTACCCACAATAGAGTAATTAAAGCACTAAGCCAAATGAGAATTCTGCCCTAAAATGGAAAACTGCAGTACCTGCAAAATTTTCGAAACTGAGATATGCCACCTACTGGGTTCGTTAAACAATAATACACAAGTTACTGCAGTTTCAGAATGATTCTTCAATGCTTTATTTAGGGGGTCCCATTTGCCGTATCTGAAAAATTTTAAAAATTTCCGAAAGCGAGATATGCCACCTACTGGGCTCGTGAAACAATAATACACCAGTTACTGCAGTTTCAGAATGATTCTTCAATGCTTTCCACGAGTATTTAGGGGGTCCCATTTGCAGTATCTGCAAAAAAATCAGCAGTGAGGCACGGGAAAACTGCAGTATCTACCATTTTTCTCAGCTCTGTATTTTTGCAGATACTGCAGTCTTCCATTTTAGGGCAGAACTGTCCTTCCTTCTTCATTACTCCGATAAATCTACGAGCGGAAGCCATCGCAAATCTACGAGAGACGAGAGAGAAATTCTCGAAAGGTGCGGTGACGCGGAGTAGGCCGTGACAGGTAACAGGAAGACTCGACTACAGCTGACACTTAACAGCGGACGTGTGAAACCCAGAAGGTGTTAACTTGCTCTTGCCTACTCCGTTCAACTCCGTTACTCCCACCCCTATACTGTCACTCCTTTCCCTCACTCCTCCCGGTGAGGAGCAGATCTACTGTTTTGGGTAATAGTTGACCATCAATATCGTGACGCCCGTGACTGGTACTTCTAAATTATTTCAGAAATAATCTTTAGTCATCTACCTAATTAGCTTTCATTAACACCTATTCCTCTACCTTTAAACCTCCTTATTCTCTCTCTCTCTCTCTCTCTCTCTCTCTCTCTCTCTCTCTCTCTCTCTCTCTCTCTCTCTCTCTCGGTGAGGAGCAGATCTACTGTTTTGGATAACAGTTGACCATCAATACTGTGACGTCAGTGACTCGATTTTGTAAATTAATAAAAAAATATTTCTAGTCATTTACCTAATTCGCTTTCATTAACACCTATTCCTCTCCCTTTAAAACTCCTTATTCTCTCTCTCTCTCTCTCTCTCTCTCTCTCTCTCTCTCTCTCTCTCCTTTCCCCTACTCCTCCCAGTGAGGAGCAGATCTACTGTGTTAGGTAATAGCTGACCATCAATATTGTGACGCCAGTGACTCGATTTTGTAAATTATTTAAAAAATAATTTCCAGTCATCTACCTAATTCGCTTTCATTGACACATATTCATCTCCCTTTACACCTCTCTCTCTCTCTCTCTCCTCAGGCTATACATATCCATCCGCCGTTACCAAACTTGATATCAGATCACTATATCTTCCACGTGGGCATAAAGTTTGATCAATACGCCTATTATAATTTCCGAAAAGGGGAGAACTTTTTCCTATATATCTCTTCGACGCTATATTTTGTTTATTACATTTCTTGCCGTGATATTTATCATTTTTATGTTACTTCTATACAATTCTGAAGGCGAAGTCATCGAATTATGGTGAATATTAGGTGAAAATGTTCCTAGGATAACTTTGAAATGGGAACTCAGGCATAAATATATTGATATATATATTATATACATATATATATATATATATATATATATATATATATTTATATATATGTATATAATATATACATATAATATATATATATATATATAATATATATATATATATATATATATATATATATATATATATATATATATATATATATATATATATATATATATATATATATATATATATATAAAGTTCTTTCGAACACAGAAGAAAGAAAATCATCCCAAAAACTACAATCAAAAATGAAACTGAATATTATTCTTTTAACTCAATCACCTTCATACTTGCGAACGAGTACTGTCATTAAGAGACACATTATCAGGACCAATACATGGTAATTGACAGCTGAAGCCAAATCACCTGGATATATAAAAACTATTATAAAGATACTTTTCACAGACGTTCATTAGCGAATGACAGTGCCACTGTGAGGTGTGCCGTGAAATCCCAAGGACGAATAGTACCACCTGGTTTAGTGGAATAGTGTAGGTATTATTATAGCGATGAAAGCAGTCGAGTACACAAGGGACATTGTGAGAAGTTAGGGTAGATGATATATAATGGTAATTAAAATACCATTTCACTATTTGTCACTTAAATTGACATATGTAATTTTAGGACGAAACCGCATTATGAAATGAAATTTAGGAGTACACTTTGATATGGAGAGCCTTGCATATAAAAAAATAGGATGATAAAGAAATGATGAGAAAAAGCGATTAACCATTCCTACAAATATACGAAAATCGAGTGACTAAAATCAGGCGTTATGTAACCAAGGTAGGAGGCCGTTTAAATAATGAAGAAGTGAATAAATATAGGATAATAAACAGAGAATAAATGAAAGCAATGATCAATCCTGACAAATATACAAAAACGACAGTTGGGCGATTTGTAAAATAGGTAGGAGGCCGTTGAAGTAATTAAGTAAATAGATAAAAGTGATAATAAAAGGCAATTTGTGACAAAGGTAGGAGGTAGGAGGAAGTTAATAAATAAAGAATAATAAAGACAGGAAAATAAAAAAAGTGATTATCCATGCCGACAAATGCGAAAGTCGACTGACCTAAATTGGGCGATTTATAAAATAGGTATGGAGCCGTTTAAGTAATTCAGTAAATAGATAACAATTATAACAAATAGGCAATTAATAACAAAGGTAGGAGGTAAGAGGAAGTTAATAAATAAAGAATAACAAAAGAAAAGAAAAAGGTGATTATCCATTCCGACAAATGCGAAAGTCGACTGACCTAAATTGGGCGATTTATAAAATAGGTATGGGGCCGTTTAAATCATTAAGAAGTGAATAAATAAGCGTGATACCTCACTCCCGATCGAGGAAGGACATTCGGAAGTTGTAATTGGGGCGAGTGCAACAGAGTGGGCCACTGTTTGAATGACGTTTCCTTCCCAGAACCGATATGTTTGACAGGTACCATACGTCCATTTGCCCCATATGACAACGGGGCTACAGGTAACCTATGGCAACTAATATCGAAGCCTGAGGCGTTATGTAACTTAATGGCGTTTATATATATAATATATATATATATATATATATATATATATATATATATATATATATATATATATATATATACATAAACACACACACACACACATATATATATATATATATATATAAATATATATATATATATATATGTATATATATATATATATATAATATACACATACACATATATATATATATATATATATACATACATATACATATACAGTATATATAGATATAGATGTCAACATATTAAGAGATAGGTGTACCTGAACCTGAGAACTATGAATACACCTGTATAATGCACACGTCGATTAACAATTAAACAATAAAAACAAAAACCAACGTAAGATAAAATGAAGCTAAAAACTTCTTAAACCTTAAACCACCATCGAAACAAGACCAAAAAATAAAACACGCCCACAAAAAATAAAACCACAAAAGATAAAACCAGACAACTCCCACAATCAAAAATAAACAGCAAACAGCCGTAAAAACAGGTATAAACAGCCCGGAAGACGACCTTCTAACTCTCCCAGCGGCTGACCAGCAATCGATATCTTTTGAGACTCGTATGGGGATTACGTGATCAGGAATAAACACCCCAAGGTCGACCTGGAATATCAACAGAATTCCAGTCAATGCGGTACTGTTGCAAGGATGATGGATCCTGCGGGGAAGCTATCACTGTATACTCACTATATTTTTGACTCGATATTATACTTCAATGATAATGGGAGCAAATGATAGTGAGAGAACGAGTTTAGCGGATTGCATGCACTTATATGCATAGACAGACCAGTCTGTATGTGCAAGATTATTTGTACATTAAAGATGCGAATATGTAAGTGGACCAATAGATATTTGGATATATATATATATATATATATATATATATATATATATATATATATATATATATATATATATATATAAATATATATAATATATATATATATATATAATATAAAATCATATATTCTAAGATATATATATAATGCATCTCAAAGTAAAATCAAGTTCTAAGACATAAAATGCATCCCAAGTGTTGCTGTTCTGTTCTTGTCTTAGTAATGAAACACTTTTCTACAATGAGGATGCAATAGAGAGTTGCCGTTGAATGTCGAAAGCTTTTGCCGGAATGCAAGTAACACCTGAGTCTCTCTCTCTCTCTCTCTCTCACTCACCCACACTCCTCAGTCTTTCCATTCATTTCTTTTACACTTACTCGCACACACACACATGCACACATTTATCTCTATCTTTTTATTCATTTTTATTCTCTCTCTCTCTCTCTCTCTCTCTCTCTCTCTCTCTCTCTCT
>NC_089796.1:3407500-3415000 GCF_040412425.1 Macrobrachium rosenbergii | reverse complement strand
TCTATCTAATTTTGTTCATTTGGTTAATGCTATTTAAAGATAGCTCAGTTCTAAAACTATCTCTATCTCCTTATACACACACACACACACACACATATATATATATATATATATATATATATATATATATATATATATATATATATATATATATATATATATATATATATGTATGTATACAGGTATATATGTATGTATGCATGTATGTAATATACGCATGCATGGATGTATATGTATGATTTATCTTACTAAAAGTGTATTGAAATATAACTGGTTCTGGGAGATAATATTCCACAAATTGTAATATTTGAAAAGTTCTTGTAATAAATGGTGCACAAGTCCACAGGTTAGGACTTAAGGAAACCCAACATATGGAGAGAGAGAGAGAGAGAGAGAGAGAGAGAGAGAGAGAGAGAGAGAGAGAGAGAGTAGTTCACCAGGTATCTGATCTCGCAGGGATCTAACAAGATAACCCTTCATTTACTAAAACTTTTCAACATTTTCGACAATGAACGTCAAGAAGTTTTCAGAAACGAACATTATCCTAAATCCTTAAAATGTAAACATTATAAACATTGGCTAAACACAGCACTCGAAGGAATATTGTCTTTTTTGATGAAGATCATGATTATAGATTTTTCTTGCGTTCGCCTCTCATCAGCGTGGGAGTATGACATTAGGGAAAAAGTGCACAGTCATCGGACACACGCGGCGCCTCTGAAACGCGGTGAAATACTCGCTGACCCACTTGCTTCAAATTTGATTCTGTATGTTTGCGTAGTTAAACCATTTTCTCTCTGTTTCTTGTTTTTGTTTTGATTTCATTAATATTTGAGGGGATCTTGTGTGTGTCTACAACTCTTTTCTCTCACTTTTTTTTTGGTTTTGATTTCATTAATATTTGAGGGGATCTTGCGTGTGTTTACAACCCTTTTCTCTCACTTTTTTTTTGGTTTTGATTTCATTAATATTTGAGGGGATCTTGTGTGTGTTTATAACTCTCTTCTCTCACTTTTTTGTTTTGATTTTATTAATGTTTGAGAGGATCTTGTGCCTACAGTAAAACACTTTTCTCTCTGTTTTTTTTTTTTGTTTTGATTTCATTAATATCTGAGAGGATCTTGTGTGTGTTTATAACTCTTTTCTCTCACTTTTTTCTTGTTTTGATTTTATTAATATTTGAGAGGGTCTTGTGTGTGAGACTTCAATAACTGTACATTTGTTTTAAACTCATTTCTTTTTTTTTTAATATTTCAGAGGATATTGCGTGTGACATTTTAATAATCGTATGACTTTAATAAATGTATGTCTGTTTAAAACTCTTTTCTCTTCTTTTTAATATATGAGAGGATCTTTTGTGTTAGACTTTAATACATGTATGTTTGTTTAAAACTCTTTTCTCTTATTTTTTTAATATATGAGAGAATCTTGTGTGTAAGGCTTTAATAAATGTATATTTGTATAAAATCCATTTCTCTTCTTTTTTTTCTAATATCTGAGATGATCTTACGTGTGATACTTTAATAAGTTCATTTTGGGGACAACATAAACGTTTTCAAGTGAATCATGGAATACTATAAAATAACTTTAGAATACGAAGTAATAAGTTTATTTTGGAGGCAACACAAAGGTTTTCAAGTGAAGCATGAATCGTAGAATATTACATAAGAACTCTAGAAGACTTGAAATAACTGAATATTTGATAAGTTTACGCGACGATAGTCACATTAAGTAAGTGGACCAAAATTTTATTTTTGCATGTATAATATAATGATCCAAAATCGTTGCAAAGATAAATGCACAACACACGCGAATTCCCGTTTATTTTAGACAGGTCAAAACAGCTTTGAAGGAGTTACGAACGCAATACGAAAATACGTCACGAGACCAATATAAAAGTTCACCATACGCCAGATAATCGATGGAGTAGATAACCTGAACTTACATGGATAATATCAGGTTAACTTGATCTTACGTAAGACGATCAAATGCATTTAAGATAAGAGTATTGTTAATGCTAAACTTTGATGTGGGTTAACCAAAAGTTTCCCTTACGTAATCATTTTTCCTGAATTAACCGGATACTGAATGAGACGAAAATATACTCGATATTATGAATGACAACAGCTTATTTTAAAGTCAGGTAAGCGTAATACCACAACACCAAACTTTGTTTTAGGTTGACCAACAGTTCTGACAACAGTACAGATTTCCCCTAAACCAACAGGAAACTTAGTAAGACGGAAATGCGCTTGAAATGTGAATGATATTAACTTATTTTATCATCAGGTACGTGTGATACGTCAACACTGCACTTGGTTTTATGCTGACTGAGAGTCATTCCTATAATCAAAGTTTGCCTCAAAGCAACCCAAATATCGATGAAGAAAACGTCTCTCATTTTATGAATGACATAAACTTATTACAGACGAAGCAGAGATAATTAAAAGTTTTACTGTTAGATTCACCAGCACTGAACTTTGGCTCTGGCTGATCGAAGTTCTACATCACAATCAGAGGAACAGTTCAGTGTCAGGAACAACAAACTTTGTTTTCGTGAGATCAAAAGTTCTACCTAGAGTCAAAAGAAGAAGAATAAGAGAAGAAGAACAAGGGCGAGGGCAGGAAGGAGGCCGCAGGGCAGGGCAGCACAGCACCTGTGACGACTTACCTGAAGTTGGAGCAAGGGTGGATGATCCAGTGTCCAGCTGCCTTCTGGCGGATGCGCTCTTTCATCAGCGCCTTTTTGGAGCCGAAGAGCTTCATGGCCAATTTGTTATCGGTGGGCTGAAAGAGGGCCTGCAGTTGGTTCTTGAGGAAAGAGGGCTTGGGCTCGGCGCCCCCGGGCTGGGCACCGGAGCCCCCGACACATAACTGCCCGGGTCCCAGTTCCTCCTTGGGCGTGCCGTAGAGAGACACATCGTCCCCGCCGAAGTGCACTTTACTGACATCGCGGAAGTTCATCTCGGGCGAGATGTAGTCGTTCACGAAGGCTGTCTCATCCTCGACGGCCGTCACCAGGGAGTCGGTGCAGGTGGTCGTCTCCACCGAGATCTTGATGTCGTCTCTGAGCGTGGCCGACCGCGGCGACCTCACCTCTTCCTCCGAGCCCGTAAGAGGGCTGGTCACCGCCACACGACCGTTCGCCAGCCGTAGACTGGGCAGGCGCTGGGCTCGGCGACCCCCTCCTCCACCTCCTCCTCCTCCTCCACCACCTCCCCTCCTCCACCACCACCACCACCTCCACCAACACCACCTCCTCCTCCTCCACCACCTCCTCCACCACCCCCACTCGCACACGAGCCGTCCCTCGTGGTGGCCCCGCCCGAATCCACGGCCCCGCCCCCATTGGCCACCGTCGCTCCTCCTCCTCCTCCACCACCACCACCTCCTCCTCCTGACGTAGTTGACCCCGCCCCGCTTCCAGCCAGGCCTCCTCGGGACCTGACGGCGCTGCCGGTGCTACTGCTGCTGCTGCCTCCCCCGGCAGCGGAGGCCACCCCGGTCCCGCCCCCACCGGCTCCCGAGCCGCTGGCTGAGAGTGACCCTGACCCGAGGTCAGCATCTCGGTATTCGCCGAGCTCTCGTTCGCTGTCCCTGTAAAGAGGAAAAAACAAAATAAGTGTCAGGTGATGAATTTTACTTTAACATAAATATATATAAATATTTATTTTTTAACAAAAATTATATATTTATTTTTAATGCAAAATTGCATTTGTTACTCAAAGTGAAATAAAGAATAGGAAGTGTGAGATGATTCAGCCTATGTGAATAAAAACAAATAAATATTTATTTTCTAATGAAAAATTACATTTGTCACTAAAAGTGAAATAAAGAATAGGTAGCGTGAGATGATTCAGCTTATGTGAACAAAAACAAATAAATATCTTTATCTTTAATAAAAAAATCACATTTGTTACTCAAAGTGAAATAAAGAATAGGAAGTGTGAGATGATTCAGCCTATGCGAATAAAAACAAATAAATATTTATTTTCTAATAAAAAAATTACATTTGTTACTCAAAGTGAAATAAAGAAAAGGAAGTGTGAGACGATTCAACTTAAGTGAATAAAAACAAATAAATATTTACTTTCTAATACAAAATTGCATTTGTTACTCAGAGTGAAATGAAGAAAAGGAAGTGTGAGACGATTCAACTTATGGGAACAGAGATAAATAAATATTTTTTTTTTTAAATGAAAAGTCACTTTAAATAAAAGAGTGAAAAGAGAAAAGGAAGTGTTCGATGTTTAACTCATTTGAACAAAGATGAATGAATAACTAATATTTTTCTTTAAATAAAATGAGTAACTCATTTGAACAAAGATAAATGAACACAATATTTTTCTTTTAAATAAAATGAGTGACTTTAAATAAAAGAAGTGAACTCAGAAGACCGGAAGTTATGTGTCAGGACCCGAAACAATGTTGTGAACGAACAGGAATATTTATATAATATTAATAAAGAATGTTAATGATATAATAATAATAATAATAATAATAATAATAATAATAATAAATTAAACTGTAGTGCAACGATACAGGAATATTACGAGATAATAATAATAATAATAATAATAATAATAATAATAATAATAATAATAATAATAATAATAATAATACGTTCTATTGAATATTATTGCTGCTTCAGCTGCATTTATAACCAATCAGAATTCGCCGTCCATGGACCCCCGCTGAAGCCCGTGTATAAGTTCAGAAGGACCTATGCAATCTGCCAGTCCTCTACTAGCTCCCGCTGGAGAATGACAGAAGAGTCTGTCGAAACGTCGCGGCAACAATTGTATAGAACTAACTGTATAGAATATATAAAGCAGCATAATCCAGATTTTTACTTTTCCCCATGAAATGACAAATATAGGCGAGCTGTTAACAAGCACCTCCACTGAAGAGAAGTCCGCAATAGGGAAAATAGAAAAAGTCTTCTACAAAATAAATGCAGCTGAAGCAGCAATAATATTCAATAGAACCTGTTTAAAAGAGGGTCTGCTGCCAAATATAATAATAATAATAATAATAATAATAATAATAATAATAATAATAATAATAATAATATCTGAAGCTGTAGTACAACGATACAGGAATATTATGAGATAATAATAAATAATAATAATAATAAAATAATAATAATAATAATAATAATAATAATAATAATAATAATAATAATAATAATATCTGAAACTGTAGTACAACGATACAGGAATATTACGAGATAATAATAAATAATAATAATAATAAAATAATAATAATAATAATAATAATAATAATAATAATAATAATAATAATAATGATAATAATAATAATAATAATAATAATAATAATAATAATAATAATAATAATAATAATAATATCTGAAACTGTAGTACAACGATACAGGAATGTTACGAGATAATAATAATAATAATAATAATAATAATAATAATAATAATAATAATAATAATAATAATACCAGAAACTGTAGTGCAACGATACAGGAATATTACAAGATAACAACACCAATAATAATAATAATAATAATAATAATAATAATAATAATAATAATAATAATAATAATAATAATACCTGAAACAGTTGGTACAAAATACAGGAATATTACGAGATATATCCACGAAATATTTCATAGTTCAACTGACATACCGAACTGTAGTGTGTACTATTCCTAAAAGAAACGTATAAACAGCAACTACACTAAAAATACAATACATGGTAATTAATTTCATGACCATACTGTTACTATACAGTTATTATAATCAATCGTGGTTGCAGAAATGTTATTAAATGATAACTAGATTTATTAAAATATCGTAACAAAATGTTAATGAGATTTAACATAAGAAAGAGGTAATGCAAATGTTAACACCAAACTGACAAGTGAGATTTAGTTTTCTGTAAAAGAAAAATATTGTGCCGGCTTTGTCTGTCCGTCCGAACTTTATTCTGTCCGCCCCCAGATCTTAAAAACTACTGAGGCTACAAGGCTGCAAATTGGGATGTTGATCATCCACCTTCCAATCATCAAACAAACCAAATTACAGCCCTCTAGCCTTAGTAGTATTTATTCTATTTAAGATTAAATTTAGCCATAATCGTGCTTCTGGCAACGATATATGATAGGCCACTACCGTGCCGTGGTTAAAGTTTCGTGGGCCGCGGCTTATACAGCATTATACCGAGACCACCGAAAGATAGATCTATTTTCGGTGACCTTGATTGTACGCTGTACAGAAAACTCGATTGAGCTGAAGAAACTTCGGCGCATTTTTTACTCGTTAATATATTGTTACGGAATATGTGGGTAAAGGCTATAAAGATAATTTCAATAACTAGGGGTAATTAAAAGCACTATAACAACATTACTTTATGAGAAAGAGTAATAACATTGCAAATACTAAAAATGGTAATTATGAAGAAAATGGAACAGAGTAATATTATGCTTTCTCTACAGATATATTAACAACAATTAATGAGAAAAAGTATTGTTATTGTATTGTTCTTAATTATCTCTAGAAAAGAACATAATATAATTCTGTTACATTTTATTTTTGATTATCATTTTTATGTTTGCAACGTGCATGCATTTTTTTGCATATTAATTTACAAAAGGACAGTTTTATAGCTATATTTCTCATTAAGTAATGGTGTTATCATGTTTTTAATTACCTCTAGCTATTAAGATTATTTTATAACCTTAGTTTCATATTATGTAACATTATACAAAAATCACTTATCAGATTCTTGAGAAGATTTGAATGACCTCTTGTTCCTGTGTCATGTCTTATTAACTTCTAGTCTCAATAATAAGCTGCCTGTTTCTGTATAGAGATTTACACCTAAATACCCGCAGACCGCAAAGACAGAATTGGCCTTATAACCTGCGTTTCATATTATGTAAATCGTATTAAAAAATCACTCGTCAGACTGCTGCGAAGATTTGAATTGCCTCTTGTTCCTGTGTCATATGTCATTAACGTCTGGCCCCAAAAATAAACTGCCTGTTTGTACTGCATATAAAAAACACCTAAATATTAGATAATTTGAATTATTTCTTGTTTCTGTGTCATAGCTCATTAACGTCTAGTCCCGAAAATAGTCACAAAAATAGACTGCCTGCTTGTATTGTATATAAAAAAACACCTAAATATTAGAAGATTTAAATTATCTATTGTTCCCATATTATTTTAACGTCTGGTCCCAAAAATACACTGACTGTTTGTACTGTATATATAAAAAAACACACCTAAATGTCAGAAGATTTGAATTATCTCTTGTTCCCGTATTATTTTAACGTCTAGTCCCAAAAATAAACTGCCTGTTTGTACTGCATATAAAAAAAAACACCTAAATATCAGAAGATTTGAATTATTTCTTGTTTCTGTGTCATAGCTCATTAACGTCTAGTCCCGAAAATAGTCACAAAAATAAACTGCGTGCTTGTACTGTTTATAAAAATGTAAAAAAACTAAATATTAGAAGATACTGTAT
>NC_089796.1:3397500-3402500 GCF_040412425.1 Macrobrachium rosenbergii | reverse complement strand
AGAGAGAGAGATTCGTGACCCCTCCTCCTGGGACAAAGTCCCCTCCAGCGAGAAAAAATACGCCGCAGGCACGATTCATGGTTATACCATTGGCATTCTTTGATAACACGCCCCTCTCTCTCTCTCTCTCTCTCTCTCTCTCTCTCTCTCTCTCTCTCTCTCTCTCTCTCTCTCTCTACTGTTCTATTTACCTCCTCTCTTATATAACCTTACAAAAATGTTTTTTGTTTACCTTACTCTTCTCTCTCTCTCTCTCTCTCTCTCTCTCTCTCTCTCTCTCTCTCTCTCTCATTTAACCTTCCTAAAATGTTTTTCGTCTCTCTCTCTCTATTGTACACATACATGCGCACCCATACATATATGCTAAGCCTTTTAAAAAATGTTGACATACACTGTCAATGCATTCCTCTTTTCAATTCTATAGCTTGCTAAATACTGGCATATTTCCGGCACTTAAGTAAACTCTATTTTTGTACTTCGTGTGGATTAACATGATGCCTTGAAATTCCTTTTTCCAAAATATCCTATTTCCTTTTGAATTTTCCAAAATAAAGCTTAGTATTTTCACTAAGTCTGGCATTTCTAAAGTTTACTTAAGTGCAAAAATGCGGTCATGTTTTTGTCGAAGTTTTTTACAAGAAAAATGGCATTTTAAACACCTGCTCAAATTCTGACGTCGCTGATCCAGGCTATCACTACAGAAATTAATCAGTCACTCTCCTTCTACAAAATATACATCAGTTTCACTCTGTCAGTGGAAAGGAAAAATGAAGGAAAAAGGAAACATATACAAAACTGAAACTCGATTTGAATACAGAATGTAAAGATTCATACTCTTTTGAAAGGTTATCTCGCTATTGTGATATTTTCGCTTGGAATGAAAAAGATATTCTTTAGATTATCTTTGCGATATGAATACACATTCAATGTAACTTTTTATATATTTTAAACTGCAGCTTCCTTTTGTGACAAAAAAAAAAAAATCGTAATTTTTCGCAGCAATATACTCTCTAGATTACGTTTTTGACAGCAATTCACACTTCAAACTACTACTGTGACATAATTCACGTTCCAGCTTATTTTTCACATTAATGCAAATTGTAGCTTACTTTCGTGACACCTCTACACATTATATTTTACTTGTGACAACAATAAATAGCCCAAAACATTTTGTGACAACAGTAGACACTCTAGCTTACTTATGTGACAACAATAAATAGTCCAGAGCATTTTGTGACATCAATACACACTCTAGATTACTCTTGTGGCAACGATGCACGACATAGCTTACAGATGTAGCAACAATACCCAATGTAGCCTAACGTTGTGAGAAAAATGGGTATTCTTTAATATAACTTTGAACTCCAGCGCAATCTTGCTTAATACTGATACAAATACATTCTTGATTACCTTCGGATATGAACATTCACACTAACTTAATTTTGCAACAAATACCCACGCTAACTTAGCTTAGGATTTCAATACACAATTTAGCTTATTTTTAGTCACCAATACACACTCTAGTTTAACGCTGAGACACAGTACACACTCCATCTTCACAGTGAGACACAATACACACTTTCGTTTAATTTTGAGACATGGCTACACACTTCAATTTAACTTATGAATACCAATTTTTAATCTAGATAAATTTTAAGGGATTAATAACTGTTCCATCTTCACACACAGAGAAATTACAACATCAGCACAAATGTATAATATATTTCAAAGCTGAAAATATATGTAAAAAAGGAAATATCGCTCATAAAAGTAAAATGGTTGAACAGATTCTTCCGCTTACTTTTCCTAATCAAAAAACATTCTCTAGTTACATAATAATTTTATTCGTTGAAGAATAAACGAAAATAAATAAATTCATAAATTTAATATTATTAAAAAGCAAAAAAAAAAAAAAAAGATAACGTTTGGTATAGAAAAGCATTTATCCTTAAGCTAAGAATAAAATGATGAAACAAATGAAAAGGAGAGTCATTATGCTAGCTACAATTTATCGATATCGATGATTGAGTTTTGTACTTGGCGTTGTCAAGGTCATTAGACTGTTATTATTATTATTATTATTATTATTATTATTATTATTATTATTATTATTATTATTATTATTATTATTATTATTGTAACATCAAAGTGTAATATTACTGGATTAATAGTAAGTAATGTCTACATAAAGCTGTCTAGGAACTCGACTGAACATTTTCACTGTATCGTAGTGATATAAAGAAAAATTAAATAGGGAAGCATGAGAGAGAGAGAGAGAGAGAGAGAGAGAGAGAGAGAGAGAGAGAGAGAGAGAGAGAGAGAGAGAGAGAGAGAGCAACTAAGCCTTGGTTGTTATGCATTGCGAGGCTAGAAGTGTCAAGTGAGCTAACCGCAAGAAACCGTCTTAGACGAACTCAAAACCTGAATCTAGTACGGGCCTCTTCCCAAAGGTGCATTGGTAAGGTGCTAAATGGAATAATAATAGTATTTGTGTGTGCCTCAGAATTCCGTCCAACCAACAATGAGAGAGAGAGAGAGAGAGAGAGAGAGAGAGAGAGAGAGAGAGAGAGAGAGAGAGAGAGAATATAAATACCTCTTTACAGAAAAAAGGATATCGATTTACAAACCGTAAATAAAAGCCATTTCCAAAGCGTGAAAACGAAAGTAAATCCCTAAGATATATCACAGAATCTCATAAAATCTTCTATAAATCTATCAAAACAGATTACTATATGACTCATCATCGCCAACACACGAAATAAAAAAAAAATTCACTTGGCAACATCGTGATCCATACGACAATGCCGTGACGCCCGGGGTCGATCCGTACGGAAAGTGTCGTCGAAAACACCGCGTTGCGTAACGGTTTTCACGTCGAAGTTATCGACGTCGAGGTCTAAAAACGTCCCTGGAATCGATGTCGACCTTTGGAGCATAAGGTCGTCGTCAATATATTTGCGTTCACGCTTGCAAAGGTTTTCTTTTAAAGATTGACGAAGGGATAAAGAAAACGGGGATGAAAGGGGAGGCTATACAAAAGGTAAGATGTGGACTGTTTTTAACTGGACAGTGTCTTCTTATTTAGTTTAAATAAAGACAGAGGGTACATGGAATTACACGCATCTGTATACCAAATATACATCTGTGAATATGTGCGTATGATAACTGATGTAATTCCTAGTTGTCCCTTGGAAATAAAAAAAAATGATTCCTGTCAATTTAAAAGTGACCGTTACCAGAACGTCGAAAAACACCTTTTCTTGAGAGAGAGAGAGAGAGAGAGAGAGAGAGAGAGAGAGAGAGAGAGAGAGAGAGAGAGAGAGAGAGAGAGAGAGAGAGATTATCACTCCTAAACAATAAACTGTCGCAGATGGAACGAATGCTTAGTTAAATTGCTAACACGACGTAATTCTGATACCAGCTCTCGAGTAAAAGTTTCAGAAGAAATGAGTGTGAAAGTCTACGGAGTCGTCATGCCACGTTTAACTACCTCAGCATAGTACAAAAACGTGTCTGCACAAAGTGTTGTTTTTACGATGCATGTGCCAATGACTGACGTGAACGTTTTACGTGAATGACGTGAACATTTAACCGTTACTGACGTGAACATTTAAAACTTTTAATTGTTACTGACATGAACGTTTTAGGTGACTGACGTAAAAGTTTAACCGATACTGAAGTGAATGCTTTACGTGAATAAAATGTACGTTTTACGTGACTGACGTGCATTTAACCGTTACTGCGAAGTGAAGGTTTCGCTGTGACTAACGTGAACTTTTAACATTACTGACACGAACGTTATACGGACTGATGTGAACGTTTAACCGTTACTGACATGAACGTTTTACCTAACTGACGTAAATATTAAACCGTTACTGACGTGATCATTTAACTCTGACTGACGTGAACGTTTAACCGTTACTGACCTTAACGTTCAACTGTTACTGACGTGAATGTTTTGTTTTTGAATGGCGTGAACATTTAACGTCATTTTACTGACGTGAACAATTAACCGTTCCCGACACGAACGTTTTACGGACTGACGTGAACGTTTAACTGTTACTAACAAGAACGTTTTACCAAACTGACGTCAATATTAAACCGTTACTGATGTGATAATTTAACTGCGACTGACGTGAACGTTTAACTGTGATTAACGTGAAAGCTTAACCGTTTCTGACGTGAACGCCTGGCGTGATTGACATGCAGGTTTAACCGTTACTAGCGTGAACATTTAATCGTTACTAGCGTAAACACTTAACCATTACTAGCGTGAACATTTAACCGTTACTGACATGAACGTTTGTACGTGTCTGAATACACATCAACCTAATCTCCAAGTGCCTCAAGAAATATATAGCATGTTTTGTGGTGTTATTGCCTTGGCTCCAAATTTACTTTCAATTTCATCTAAGCTAAGTGTTTGGTGATGTAAATCGTATAAGCAATTCTATTCCTTTGCAAAGAAAAAAAAATGGATGCTCTGTTGAATTATTAGTAATTTAACGATAACAATACCTTTGCAAGTGTGGCATGGACACGTGCCTGAAATGAAAAGGAATAGCTGTAGTAGACTATCAAGACATCTTTAATAAAATTATTTCCTTTACTCTGACACAGATCGTGTTCGAAAAAAATGATTTACGGGAAGATGACAAATGTGGAAATGAGAAACAAGAAGTAAAATCGATTTTAATCCCCAAAAATTAGGATAATTTCTAAAGAGAATTAACATCAACATATACTATAGAGACAGTGGATATTGCGAACTTTTTAAACACGAATTAGAAAACGTATGATGATAATAAGATGTGCATGCATATATATATATATATATATATATATATATATATATATATATATATATATATATATATATATATATATATATATATATATATATATATATATATATATATATATATATATATATTATATATATATATATATATATATATATATATATATATATATATATATATATATATATATATATATAT
>NC_089796.1:3390000-3392500 GCF_040412425.1 Macrobrachium rosenbergii | reverse complement strand
TTATTATTATTATTATTATTATTATTAATATTATTATTATTATTATTATTATTATTATTATTATTATTATGTCATACACAGCAGCAATAAAGAGAGAAACGCTCATGAGAGAAATCTCTATAATTACTGAGTCTTTATTACTAAAATAGCAATATGTTACATCATCATTAATTATTCAGTGGAGGAATTCCGTTTTCTGTTGATCGGACGAAAATCTCCTCGCTTGGGAGGGGTGACTATACCTTTTTACTCTTCCAGGTCTCAATGTATTTATCTTTGTCTTAATCTTCGTGCTTTTTTAGGCCTAAGTAAGATGGGTGCATTAAACTGCCCGTCCGTCTGTCTTTGGAGAGAGAGAGAGAGAGAGAGAGAGAGAGAGAGAGAGAGAGAGAGAGAGAGAGAGAGAGAGAGAGAGAGAAGAGAGAGAAAGTCAATACACTTGTCAAGGACTAGACACAAGGATATAGAAAGGAATAAACAGAGAAGAGAGAGAGAGAGAGAGAGAGAGAGAGAGAGTAGACTGACACAAGGATCTAGAAAGAATAAACAGAGAGAGAGAGAGAGAGAGAGAGAGAGAGAGAGAGAGAGAGAGAGAGAGAGAGAGAGAGAGAGAGAGAGAGAGAGAGAGAAAGTCAATACACTTGGTCAAAGAGAGAGAGAGAGAGAGAGAGAGAGAGAGAGAGAGAGAGAGAGAAGGTCAATACACTTGTAGACTGACACAAGGATCTAGAAAGGAATAAACAGGAGAGAGAGAGAGAGAGAGAGAGAGAGAGAGAGAGAGAGAGAGAGAGAGAGAGAGAGAGAGAGAGAGAGAGAGAGAGAGAGAGAGAGAGAGAGTTGTAGATGACACAAGGATCTAGAAACGAATAAACAGAGGGGAGAGAGAGAGAGAGAGTTGTAAATGACACAAATGATCTAGAAACGAATAAACAGAGGGGAGAGAGAGAGAGAGAGAGAGAGTTGTAGATGACACAAGGATCTAGAAACGAATAAACAGAGGGGAGAGAGAGAGAGAGAGAGAGAGAGAGAGAGAGAGAGAGAGAGAGAGAGAGAGAGAGAGAGAGAAAGGGTAAATAACATTAGACCCCGAGACGTATCAGTATAAAATTTATCACCCAAATTCCTGATTAGATAATGCCAAGGTTACCAATAATCACCCAGAGTTGTCGAGACACGGATGTACAAGATTATAATCGGACAACGAAGCATTCCTTGACGACGCTTCGTCTTCTGTTGAGTTCAATATTATCGTATTGTAGAAGATCAATTCTGAGAGAGAGAGAGAGAGAGAGAGAGAGAGAGAGAGAGAGAGAGAGAGAGAGAGAGAGAGAGAGAGAGAGAGAGAGAGAGAGAGAGCGAGGTCAATACACTTGTAGACTGACACAAGGATCTAGAAAGGAATAAACGGAGAGAGAGAGAGAGAGAGAGAGAGAGAGAGAGAGAGAGAGAGAGAGAGAGAGAGAGAGAGAGAGAGAGAGACTTGTAGAGAGACAAAGTCAATACAAGGAATAAACTGGGGAGGATACAGAGGATAAAGAGAAGAGAGAGAGAGAGAGAGAGAGAGAGAGAGAGAGAGAGAGAGGTCAATACACTTGTAGACTGACACAAGGATCTAGAAAGGAATAAACAGGAGAGAGAGAGAGAGAGAGAGAGAGAGAGAGAGAGAGAGAGAGAGAGAGAGAGAGAGAGAGAGAGAGAGAGAGAGAGAGTCAATACTTTTGTTTCTTATAAAATTTGTAGAAAATCAATAATTCTCATAGAATAAAAATTGTAGAAGATCAGTATTTCAAGACTTGAGAGAGAGAGAGAGAGAGAGAGAGAGAGAGAGAGAGAGAGAGAGAGAGAGAGAGAGGTCAACACTTGTAATTCTCATAAAATTTGTAGAAAATCAATAATTCTCATAAAATAGAAATTGTATAAAATCAACATTTCAATACTAGAGAGAGAGAGAGAGAGAGAGAGAGAGAGAGAGAGAGAGAGAGAGAGAGATCAAACGTAAATACAGGAAAAGTCAATACTTGTAACTCGCATAAAAATGTAGAAAATTAATATTTCAATATATTTTTTGTTGCCTTACTCATATTAGGACAAAATGGCGATTTATTTCATCTAAATCTCTGAAAACATATCTATCAATTGTTTTTTGGGCCTTACTTCCTACAAAGTACAAAGTAAACACTAAACAATTATATTTCATTATGGATATGACGCCTTTCCAATCCTGCAAGATCGCTAGGTTCTTCTAGTTTAAGGAAAATTAATTTTTTATGCCAATAAAATGAACAAAAAATAGGAACGCAAAATTAGGGATTATCTAACCACGGATATGATTTTCTCCATAAAAAAAAACAAGAAAATAATACCCATACAAAATGCAATCAAGTTACCGAATTGGAGTATCAAATCAAATGACTATAAAATAGCAACAAAGATAAAAACATACATGAAAACTGTTTCTGAGTCTGGAGTACATATAGTGAGAATCACAAACAAGATATAA
>NC_089796.1:3377500-3380000 GCF_040412425.1 Macrobrachium rosenbergii | reverse complement strand
CGATCCCTTGCGTTAATTATGTTTGATCAGAGAAGAATGAAGCATGTCAAACACTGGACTTACAGAGAGAGAGAGAGAGAGAGAGAGAGAGAGAGAGAGAGAGAGAGAACAGCGTAATCCGTTGGACGAGAGAGAGAGAGAGAGAGAGATGACAGCGTAAGCCTTTGGACTTAGAGAGAGAGAGAGAGAGAGAGAGAGAGAGAGAGAGAGAGAGAGAGAGAGAGAGAGAGAGAGAGCTGACAGCGTAAACCTTGGACTTGAGAGAGAGAGAGAGAGAGAGAGAGAGAGAGAGAGAGAGAGAGAGAGAGAGAGAGAGAGCAGACAGCGTAAACCTTGGACTTGAGAGAGAGAGAGAGAGAGAGAGAGAGAGAGAGAGAGAGCTGACAGCGTAAACCTTGGACTTGAGAGAGAGAGAGAGAGAGAGAGAGAGAGAGAGAGAGAGAGAGAGGAGAGAGATAGAGAGCAGACAGCGTAAACCTTGAGAGAGAGAGCAGAGAGAGAGAGAGAGAGAGAGAGAGAGAGAGAGAGAGAGAGAGCGTAAACCTTGGACTTGAGAGAGAGAGAGAGAGAGATGACAGCTTAAACTTTGGACTTGAGAGAGAGAGAGAGAGAGAGAGAGAGAGAGAGAGAGAGACTTGAGAGAGAGAGAGAGAGAGAGTAGACCTTTAAAAATCCTCAAAATCTCTCACTATATTTGATCTGAGAGTTCACAAATAGGGAAAGATCGGAAATTATAACTGCGCTTGAATTGGACCGATAAAGTTCAAAGAGAAAATATAAAAAAAAAGCTTAGTCTAGCCTCCATAATTACAATCCATTCTTAAACAGAAATGATTAATTTTCATCCGAACAAGCATTTAGAAAGATTTTATCACCAATTATTCTGAATTTTAATTTTCAAAAACGTAGTCAAAATATTCCTGCCATTCTAAACATCATGGATTAATTTTTCTTAGAAACTTAATCTTTGTCACATTATGGTGCTTTGAAGTGTCCATGTTACAATTCCTTTGTTTAAATTATGTTAATTCTCTTTCTAATGTCTCAGTTATGTTAAATTCATGTTAATTCTCTTTCTAATGCTTCAATTATGTTACCTCTCTTTCTGATGTTTTATGTCAATTCTTTTCTAATGCTTTAGTTATGTTAAATCTCTTTCTAATGTTTCATTCATGTTAATTCTCTTTCTAATGCTTCAATTATGTTAATTTTTTCCTAATGTTTTATATTAATTCTTTTCTAATGCTTCAATTATGCTAACTCTCTAATGTCCCAATTATGTTAAATTCTCTTGCTAATGCTTCATTCACGTTCTCTTTCTAATGCTTCAGTTATGTTAACTTTTTTTTCCTAATTATTATCTCAAATGCAAGAGCTATTCTTCAGTCTATCTCACCTTCCATCTCCTATTCCATTCCCTTATTCAATCATTATCCATTTCCAAAAAAATTCCTTCTTTTCAACACCAACCTTCTCTCCTTTTCTAAAATTCATTCATTATTCACCTTCAACAGTGTCTCGATTCCACCATTTATCCAATTTCCTTTATTTCCTTTCTTTATCCCATTTCCTTTTATTTCCCTTCTTTAAAATATCATTTTCTCCCTTTTTTTCAAAACTAGTCTTCTGTTTTCCAATATCACGTTCCCCTTTCCTCTCTTGCAATCATCAAAACCCTATCTTCTAAAATCATTCTTCCTTTTTTCATTCCTCTCTCTCTCTCTCTCTTCCTATAACGGCTTATCTTCCGCTTTTCAGTTCATCTCTTTCTTTTTCTTCTTCTTCTTTTTTTCTTAAATTCATATTCGAAAACTTGGAAAAATGGTAGTCTAATTCCTTGGACGTTTAATGGCTACGTCGTCACGTTAAGATTTTACAGTGTATTTGTAGGTAGAGATTAATAAATAAAGGGCACTTATCTAGATTTAATTCGGAAAATGATAACTAAGAGTAAATGCGAGAAAAATGAGTTTTATTCTAAAATTGGAACATTTGTTTTGTTCCATTAGTTCATTAAAATGTTCTGCATTTATTTCTAAGTAAAACGACGTTTTTAAATCTCAAATATCTTGTTTACTTTCTATGTTATTTTCAGAACTTGTCTTACTCTCCTTTCAGATTGTGTCATATTTGCCTTATTCAGCCTCCTGAATAGCTGTATATTATACTAATAATACACACACACACACACACACATATATATATATATGCGTGCATGAATGTGTACGTATATGCGTCATATTAAGTGTATGTATGTAATTAACAAAGCAATAATAATAATGAAACAAAATAATAATGAGAGCCCAAGAAAGACGTGATAATGAACTCAATAAATACCGATTACAGCAGGAAAAGTCTTAACAAAAAACAAATACATTATACAGTATGTAAAGTATACTTTACTAATAATATACATATTATTAGTAAAGTATACGTGATATATTCAATAACAGGAATAAGAATTTCTGGGCAAAGGAAACGAAGAAATAAATAAATAGAG
>NC_089796.1:3367500-3372500 GCF_040412425.1 Macrobrachium rosenbergii | reverse complement strand
ACCACTCCCACAAACCACTACTTACAAATCCCGCAACAAAGGCAACGGGTTCTGCGCGTGGCTGAGAGTGAAGTGAATATAGAATTTAGGCCAAAGCCCAAGCACTGTGACCTATGAGGCCATTCAGTAAAAGGTCTGAAAGGTGTAACAGGAGGAAAACCTCGCAGTTGCACTATGAATTGTTAGGAAAGGGTGGAAAGTAAGATGGAAGAAAGAGAATAAGAACGGTGGTATAGTAAAAGGAACGAAAGGGGTTGCAGCTAGGGGCCTAAGGAAGGCACGCTGCAAAGAACCTTAAGTAATGCGTACAGTGCACCGCATGAGGTGCACTGACGGCACTAACCCCCTACGGGGTCGTGGCTGAGAGAAAGAGAGAGGCTCGTTCATAACAGAACTTCGAGTAGCGGAAAAACTCTGGTTTCTTCATAAATTATGCAGACTGGAACCAATTAACGTTGGGCTTCTCTTAGCAGAACAAGAAGTTTTTTTTCTGTGACCCAGGAGATGGAATCTTTAAAAAAAACAACAAAAAACAAGAGCCGGACTGAGTTTTTTTATTTTCTTTTGTTTTTGTGTGCTTTTTTTTGAAGGGTTCGAACACTGAATCTGAATGAGATTAGCTTAATGAATACAAACGGTATCGACGAAATTATTATTATTATTATTATTAGTTGCTAGCAAAGCAAAATAGAAGACTATTCAACTTCAAAGCGACGGAAATGTGTATTCGTGTGTTAGCAATTCAAGCTGACTGTCATATATATATATATATATATATATATATATATATATATATATATATATATATATATATATATATATATATATATATATATATATATACATACATATATATATATATATAATATATATATATATATATATATATATATATATATATATATATATACATATATATGTATATATATATACATGTCTATATATATATATATATATATATATATATATATATATATATATATATATATATATATATATATATATATATATATATATATATATATATATATATAAATATATATATATATATATATATATATATATATATATATATATATATATATATATATATATATATATATATAATATATATGTACACACACACACATATATATACAGTATATATACACATATTACCATACACCCTATTACAAAACAGCAGTTCCTGTTTTATTTTGTTTTCCTGAATGTATGAGTTATACAAGCATTATTGTCAAATGTGTGTGTGTGTGTGTGTGTGTGTGTGAGAGAGAGAGAGAGAGAGAGAGAGAGAGAGAGAGAGAGAGAGAGAGAGAGAATTTCACTCACAGGTAATTGTACTTTTTACTTTCTTAAACTCAATCTTGAGTTTAAAAGAAAAATATTACGTTTACAAGAAAAATGGAGAGAGAGAGAGAGAGAGAGAGAGAGAGAGAGAGGCACGCAACACTGGTATTACATAAAGTGTTTACTGAATTACCTAAGAGTTAAGAAACTGACCTTTTCTGAATCGTTGCATAACTCGTAGTCAGTCACCCTTTAGTTAACGCAGTGGAAAGGTAATATTCTATAAAGGTTAACTGCAATCTTTCGTAATCAACTATGAGATCGTGTGTGTGTGTGTGTGTGCGCGTGTGTGTGTCTGTGTATATATATATATATGTTGTCTCATTACTATATATCTTCATCATGACAGAAAATCCGTTATTTTCTGATTAGGTAATACTATACATTAAATATGAATATAGACTCTCAAAACATATCCATGAGTTTTTAACACACCAACAAATTAATGCATTTACAATACTGAAATGATTAACTGCGTTATGTTTGCATGCATATAAGCGTGCATCATCGTACACCTAATATTAACAACAATATAAAATAAAATCAACGTGTTAGTCCATTACCTATTCATCTTAATTAAACGCAAGATGAAACAGTAATATGAGCATTGCGTGATGGATAATGTAACCAAGCCAAGTTTCAAAACTTAAAAACTTAAATAAGCCTGTTCTTAGAAAGACAAACAACGTAGCTTCTACTATCCTAAGCCCGGTAGGGGGGTGCACTGTAGGCATTACTAAAGGTTCTTTGCTGCGTGACTTAGGCCCCTAGCTGTAACCCCTTTCGTTGCTTTTACTGTACCTCCTTTCATATTCTCTTTCCTCCAGCTTACTTTCCTCAACCCTCTCCTAACAATTGATTCATAGTGCATCTGCTTTGAGGTTTTCCTCCCGATACGCCTTTCAAACCTTTTGCTGTCAATTTCCGTTTCAGTTTTCTCGGAAAGAAAACAGCTAAGTATTATTATTTAACACTGACAAGTTCTACCTTGTAGACAGTTTTAAAAATCCTGATACTAAGAGACGGAATAAAAGATTTTAATCTTCAAATTTAAAAGGCAATATTATTCGACACAAAAGTGTTTCACCTTGTACACAGGTTTAAAAATTAAGTAGGTTTAAAAATCGTGATTTTAATTTTGAAATTTAAAAGTCAATCGATCAAGATCACTAAAAATATTCATGCACTATTTGATAATCTAAATGATATTACGTATATACTGTTAACAAGCCAGCTGATGGCAATTCTCAGGAATCAATTTGTAAATGAACATGGGTTTGCCAATATATATATATATATATATATATATATATATATATATATATATATATATATATATATATATATATATATATATATCTATAAATTTGGAAAATTTATCGTGTTCTAAAATACACAGTTAACAGATTACTCAAGGCGAGGCTACGAGACACTATAGACAATTTCAACTGTAAGAAGGCTTAACAATGTAAAAAAAGTGTTACATTTCGCCGAAATCTTTCAAATTCCTCTGTATCGACAAAAACAAAACAAGGAGTATCGTCATTGATGTTCTTCAGACTACAAATAATTAAACCTGCTATGCTCAAGACACGTTTAATACGTGGACAGACCTTAGAACAGAGGAATGGCAGAGAAGGAAATGAAAATGCAAAGAGGAAATGACTCTTCCTCGAAGAAATAAAGTGCAAAGGGAAATGAAAATGCCACGAACTGTAAAAGGAAATGAAACTGTGAGGATGAAATGAAAATGAAAATATGAGAGGACACTGCAAAGAGAAAGTGTAATAGCAAAGTGTTGATGAAACTGCAAAAGGCATAAATCTGCTAACATGAAAAAACAAACAATATACAACAAATGACATGGAATTACGATTAAAAAAATATGAAAGCGATTTGAGAATTGCAAAGCACCAACCAGAGAAACGAAGGTAAACGACAAGTTTCAGGTGTGAAACTGCAAAGGGAAAAGGAATGAAAAGAATAAGAAATGGCATCATTAAAACTTCTTGAAAGCTTGGGAAATGGCTCAATCGTGAGCCACAGGCGACTGTGAGTATCGTGATTCATTCTGGTTATAAAATTCTATACATTTTCAATACAAGAGGAAAGCAATACCTTTAAGTAACAAGGTACAGTGGCCATTTTGATAATCACATTTAAAAAAAAATTCATGGCAGAGGACATAATAAACTTCTTTGAGAATTAGGTCATCATGGTCTCCTGAGTCATACGGCATTATGAACTGTCGGTTATTTAACCCATTTGAGAATGTCTTCAGGATTTTGGGCTGCTTTCCATAATGTCAAAATTAAACATCTACTTCCTTTTGAAACCCCTACCATGGCAAGGAGATCCTGGCACAAGGAAAACTTTGACATTGATAGGATTGCAAAACCCATTGCCATCCAATTATAGAGAAAACAGTGGCCCCATGGATACCACAAACATGGTGAGGAAATCATGGTCCCTTGGATAGCTAAAAAAAATTGAAGGAATCATGCCCCCTTGGATAACTCAAAATGAAAGAATCACGGAAGGAATCATGTCCCCTTGGATTACCCAAACATGGAAAGGAAACCATGGCCGCTTGGATAACAAAAAAAAAAAAAAAAATTGGAAGGAATCATGTCCCCCCTGAATAACCCAAACATAGAGGGAATCATGGCCCCTTGAATAACCCAAGCGCAGAAGGAATCACGGCCCCCTGAATAACCCAAACAGAGAAGGAATCACGGCCCCATGAATAACCCACACATAAAGAAGGAATCATGGCCCCTTGAACAACCCAAACATAGAGGGAATCATGGGCTCCTTGAACAACCCAAACATAGAAGGGAATCATGTCCCCTGGTTAACCCAAACAAGGAGATGGAATCATGGCCCCTTCAATAACTAAAACACAGAAGAAATAATGTCCCTATGAATAATCCAAACAAAAAAGGAATCATGGGCCCTTCAATAACCCAAACATTGAGGGAATCATGGCCCCCTGAATAACTTAAACGCAGAGGGAATCAAGGCCCCCTGAATAACCCAAACGTAGAGGGAATCAAGGCCCCCTGAATAACCCAAACATAGAGGGAATCAAGGCGCCCTGAACAACCCAAATAGAGGGAATCATGGCCCCATGAATAACCCAAACACAGAGGGAATCATGGCCTTTGAACAACCCAAACATAGAGAGAATCATGGCCCCTTGAACAACCCAAACGTAGAGGGAATCGTGACCCCTTAAACAATCCAAACATAGAGGGAATCATGGGCCCCTGAATAGCCCAACAATAGAGGGAATCATGACCCCTTGAACAACCCAAACATAGAGGGAATGGTGGCCCCCTGAATAACCCAAACACAGAGGGAATCATGGACCCCTGAATAACCCAAACATAGAGGGAATCATGGCCTTTGAACGACCCAAACACAGAGAGGATCATGGCCCCCTGAATAATCCAAACATAGAGGGAATCATGGCCCCCTGAATAACCCAACCATAGAGAGAATCATGACCCCCTGAACAACCCAAACATAAAGGGGATGAAGGCCCCCTGAATAACCCAAACATAGAGGAAATCAAGGAACCTTAAATAACCCAAACATAGAGGGAAATCATGCCCCTTGAACAACCCAAACATAGAGAGAATCATGGCCCC
>NC_089796.1:3350000-3362500 GCF_040412425.1 Macrobrachium rosenbergii | reverse complement strand
CCTTGGAGAGTCAGGTCAATTTTTTTTAGGGTATTGGTAAGTATCGTTACTCTTTGAAATGCGCGAGAATTTAGAATATTACACATTCAAATCCACGTGTGCCCAGATTGTTCACAGGAATATATTACACATTCAAATACACGTGTGCAAAGATTGTTCACAGGAATATATTACACATTCAAATACACGTGTGCCAAGACTGTTCACAGGAATATAATACACATTCAAATACACGTGCGCCCAGATTGTTCACAAGAATGTATTACACATTGAAATATACGTGTGTCAAGATTGTTCACAGGAATGTATTACACATTCAAATACACGTGTGCCCAGATTGTTCACAGGAATATATTACACATTTAAATATACGTGTGCCCAGATTGTTCACAGGAATATATTACACATTTAAATACACGTGCCAAGACTGTTCACAGGAGATATATATTACTTCAAATACACGTGTCCCAGATTGTTCCCACAGGAATATATTACACATTCAAATACACGTGTGCCCAGATTGTTCACAGGAATATATTACACATTCAAATACACGTGTGCAAAGATTGTTCACAGGAATATATTACACATTCAAATACACGTGTGCCCAGATTGTTCACAGGAATATATTACACATTCAAATACACGTGTGCCCAGATTGTTCACAGGATTACATTACACATTTAAATATACGTGTGCCAAGACTGTTCACAGGAATATATTACACATTCAAATACACGTGTGCCCAGATTGTTCACAGGATTACATTACACATTCAAATACACGTGTGCCCAGATTGTTCACAGGATTACATTACACATTCAAATACACGTGTGCCCAGATTGTTCACAGGATTACATTACACATTCAAATACACGTGTGCCCAGATTGTTCACAGGATTACATTACACATTTAAATACACGTGTGCCCAGATTGTTCACAGGATTACATTACACATTCAAACACAAGTGTGCCAGATTGTTCACAGGAATATATTAAATATTCAAATACACGTGTGCCCAGATTGTTCACAGGAATATATTACACATTCAAATACACGTGTACCCAGATTGTTCACAGGAATATATTACACATTCAAACACAAGTGTGCCCAGATTGTTCACAGGATTACATTACACATTCAAACACAAGTGTGCCAAGACTGTTCACAGGAATATATTACACATTCAAATACACGTGTGCCCAGATTGTTCACAGGAATATATTAAATATTCAAATACACGTGTACCCAGATTGTTCACAGGAATATATTACACATTCAAATACACGTGTGCCCAGATTGTTCACAGGAATATATTACACATTCAAATACACGTGTGCCCAGATTGTTCACAGGATTACATTACACATTCAAATACACGTGTGCCAAGACTGTTCACAGGATTACATTACACATTCAAATACACGTGTGCCCAGATTGTTCACAGGAATATATTACACATTCAAATACACGTGTGCAAAGATTGTTCACAGGAATATATTACACATTCAAATACACGTGTGCAAAGATTGTTCACAGGAATATATTACACATTCAAATACAAGTGTGCCAAGACTTGTTCACAGGATTACATTACACATTCAAATCACAAGTGTGCCAAGATTGTTCACAGGAATATATTACACATTCAAATACACGTGTGCAAAGATTGTTCACAGGAATATATTCAAATACACGTGTGCCCAGATTGTTCAAATACATTACACATTCAAACACAAGTGTGCAAAGATTGTTCACAGGAATATATTAAATATTCAAAATACACATGTGCCCAGATTGTTCACAGGATTACATTACACATTCAAACACAAGTGTGCCAAGACTGTTCACAGGAATATATTACACATTCAAATACACGTGTGCAAAGATTGTTCACAGGAATATATTAAATATTCAAATACACATGTGCCCAGATTGTTCACAGGAATATATTACACATTCAAATACACGTGTACCCAGATTGTTCACAGGAATATATTACACATTCAAACACAAGTGTGCCCAGATTGTTCACAGGAATATATTACACATTCAAATACAATGTGCCAAGATTGTTCACAGGAATATATTACACATTCAAATACACGTGTACCCAGATTGTTCACAGGAATATATTACACATTCAAACACAAGTGTGCCAAGACTGTTCACAGGAATATATTACACATTCAAATACACATGTACCCAGATTGTTCACAGGAATATATTACACATTCAAACACAAGTGTGCCCAGATTGTTCACAGGATTACATTACACATTCAAACACAAGTGTGCCAAGACTGTTCACAGGAATATATTACACATTCAAATACACGTGTGCCCAGATTGTTCACAGGAATATATTACACATTTAAATATACGTGTGCCCAGATTGTTCACAGGAATATATTACACATTTAAATATACGTATGCCAAGACTGTTCACAGGAATATATTACTCATTCAAATACACGTGTGCCCAGATTGTTCACAGGAATATATTACACATTTAAATATACGTGTGCCAAGACTGTTCACAGGAATTTATTACACATTCAAATACACGTGTGTAAAGATTGTTCACAGAAATGCATTACACATTCAAAGACACGTTGCACAAGGATCAATGCGCATGCTCATTGGAATTCTAAAGGCCAGACAATTCTGCAACAGAAATGACTTTCCTTGTCATCCCTGCATCAAAGCCAAAAAAAAAAAAAAAAAAAAATCCTATTCATTCTCATTCCTTATACACGTAAACATTCCATGATTAAATCTGAACGCCACACAGGCCTACCAGATATGCACAGACGCAATGTGCTTCGTATTCCAGTATTCTGAGGATCTAAAATGAAAAAAAAAATAAAGAAAAAAAAAACATAAAAAATGAGACAGGTAGGCTGTCTCCATCAGCAAATTACTCGCGTGGCTTCGGCCGTCTTTCATTCCCGGAATTCATTTTATTCCATACGATTTCTGGGTCTGAGAATGGCATAGTTGGTGGGTATTAAGAGAGTCTGGTTGGTGGGTGGATGGCGTTTGGCAACAATGGTGCGTAAGAAAACTGCCGTCAGGTACTTTGAATATGATTAGCCTGGAAGGTCTAGCTGTGTACTTTATTTTTTTCACTTTATTAGATTGTTCCTTCTACTCTCCGAGATTGGAAGTGAATTTCAGTTGTTCTAAGAATATAGGAATCCTCGTTTTGTTTCTGGTAGGAAGTCACAGCACGCCTCTTTCTTTACGTCTTACAATTCAGTTGGAATTTCAGGAATTAACTGAAATCTCTAATAAATCAACATCTGCCAAAAATGGTTCAGTGCCTAATCCTCAGTCGAATGGATAAAGAATTTAGGCCACAGGCCAAGCGCTGGGACCTACGAGGTCATTCAGCTCTGAGAGAGAAATTGAAAGTAGAAAGGTCTGAAAGGTGTAACAGGAGGAAAACCTCTCAGCTGCATTATGAAACAACTGTTAGAAGGTGGATAGCAAGATGGAAGAAAGAGAATATGAATGGAGTTACAGTAAAAGGAATAAAAGGGGGTCGCAAAGAACCTTAAGTGATCAGCTTCTACTAGACTGGCTCAATTCCTAAACTACAAAAAATCAGACTGAAAGATATACCTAGTCTTTAACAAACATCGGTCATTATCAACCGGAAGCACCCCAATCCCCAATCCTTACTAACCAGCATCTGCCGGAAGCGAAGAAGTTCCTATTGCTTATTCATAAACATCTACCAGAAAGTGTTACACTCCATGAGTCTATTCATTCACATGATACCGGAAATGACACGTTCCCAACCTTTGTCGATCAACAAACACAATGCCAGGACTGGCCAACCCATCGTCGGTCATAATCTACTTGGAGAATCCAATCCTCAACTCTAATCTCTAATAAACCTTTATAAAACATATATATGAATTCTTGATTGGGCAGTCCCTACGCCTAATCAATCAAAAATTACCGCAAATGAACTAATACCCTAGCTTCAACTGTTGCCGTCTACCGGAAGCGACCAGTCCAGGACCCCTAATCGATAAACATGTCCCAAGCTCCCAGTTACGTAACCTAATTAACCTGCAACTACCTGAGGTGGACAAATTTCTAATGCTCATCGATCAGTATATCCAGGAAGCATTTTCCCGAGACGTAACCGAGTACCGAGACCTTTCCCTGAAAAAAGCGGGACGCCATATCTTAGAAACTAGCCATTGAATTTTCTTGAAAATAATCTCATTATGTTTCCCACACCTAAATTACTCTGCTTACCTTACCTAACCTTACCTAGGGACAAGGGAAAACCAGGACTTGTGCAATACCAGCATAAATCTGAGGAATTTGCATCCCGGAAGTGATCACTCCAAATCAATCACTGATCATCAATTATTGGATGTCAGATTACAAACTTCCTCTAGGACGATCTCTGTTCCTGCCCACAGAATGAATCGATTATGCAATTTTTTTGTACTTTCGTTGTAAATTTTATTTCTCGTGTTTTAGTTTTTTTTTAACTTGAATTTCTAAGGACACTGATATTAGTGACTGGAAATATTCTATATTTATTATATTTTACATTTTTCTTTTTTCCTTTTGTCGAAATAAATGAAAGGTAGGGGGTTTGGGGGGAGAGGCAGGAAAAGAGAAAGAAAGTTTATGAAGAGGAGAAAGCTGGTAGAAAGGGGTAAGTAAAGTATAATGGAACTGGAGGAATATTGGAGGAAAGAATAGTGTGAAAGAGGAAGGATAAAGACTGGAAAAGCAATATAACGAAACTGAAGAGAGAGAGAGAGAGAGAGAGAGAGAGAGAGAGAGAGAGAGAGAGAGAGGGCACAAGAATATTGTGAAAAGGAAATCGAGAAAGGCAGGAAAAGAATTATGACCAAAGTGAAGAGGAAAAAGAGAGAGAGAGAGAGAGAGAGAGAGAGAGAGAGAGAGAGAGAGAGAGAGAGAGAGAGAGAGCATTGTGAAAAGGACATCGATAAAGGCAGGAAAAGAATTATAACCAAAGTGAAGAGGAGAGAGAGAGAGAGAGAGAGAGAGAGAGAGAGAGAGAGAGAGAGAGAGAGAGAGAGAGAGAGAGAGAGAGAAAGTAGGAACAAGAGGAGTGCTTCCTCAGCACAGCACCAATTCACCCAACCCCCAAAACTCCCATGGCCCCCTTTCAACTAGCCCATCCCCTCCCTCCCTCCAACAACCCCCACCCCCACCCCCGGGCCATCTACCGGAAGTGCCACAATGCCTAACCCTCATCGATCAGCACGAAAGCAAGTGACTGGGGGTGGATGTGGGGGGAGGGGGGGATCTGGATTCCCTTTGGCACCTGCCATCAACTCACATTTCAAGATCTGTGCCCCACCTCCGAAAAGAGAGAGAGAGAGAGAGAGAGAGAGAGAGAGAGAGAGAGAGAGAGAGAGAGAGAGAGAGCCACTTATCTCTGTGATGTCCTGCAGATATTATGATTGCTGTGCTTGTTTGTCAAACATTATTTCTCGCACTTTGTTTTCCTACGTCATTTGAATGTATGACGTCATTCGTATCAATCTCTGGGAGCCATGAATGCAATAATATTCTGCATCATTTAATTTTCATTGTAATTTCTAATCCCTGTTGTCATTCCCTTTCAAATCCCTGACACCATTCTGTTATCCTGTTTAGATCATTTCCTCTCTCTGAGTCTTCCTTAATTATTAATAATCACAAAGGAAATAATATCTATTGCTGGAAATATTAAAAGCCAATGTTCTTCTATTTCTTCTTGCTATTATTTTTTTTTATTTCTTTTCCGTGTTTGTCTTTGTGTTACCTTTCTATTAACTATAACATCACCCACTTCATTCTCTTCTATCTTTCTATTATTTCTTTTATTGCTTTCTTTTTTTCTTTGACCTTTTCTTTCTGCGTGAGTCATGAGTGGTCGCCGACCCGGACGAAATACTGAGTCATCATTCAGAAGTTTATTATGCTGTCAACATCGTGACTGACAACCCTCATTATCTCACTCTGCCCTGAAGTCACGTATCTTCATTGTGAATACAAAGGGCTGTATATTTCCTGAAGACTGCCAAATGAACTTCAAGAGTAATTAATAAAAACAACTGGATTTTCTCACGAGTTTCAAGTGAATCTCCTGAATAATAAACATTATTAACTACATTTTCTAATGAGTTTTAAGTGGATCTAAATAATTAACATTATTAACTGCATTTTATAATGAGTTTCAAATGAATCTCTTGAATAATTAACATTAACTGCATTTTATAATGAGTTTCAAATGAATCGCCTGAGTAATTAATATTATTAACTGCATTTCATAATGAGTTTCAAATCGAAACTTCTGAGTAATCAACATTATCAACTGCATTTTACAATGAGTTTGAAATGAAACTTCTGAATAATTAACATTATTAACTGCATTTTACAATGAGCTTAAAGTGAATCTCCCGAGTAATTACTGTTATCAACTGCATTTTATAATGAGTTTCAAATGAGTTTCAAAGGCAATGAATCTCCTGAATAATTAACATTCTTAAATGTAATTTATAAAGTTTCTAATGGATCACGTGAACAATTAACATTCAGTACTGCTTTTACTAAAGACTATCAATTAAATAATTAACACTAATAACTGCATTTTATAGTTTCAAATGTACCTCCTGAAAATTTGACACTGAAGGCTGCTTGTCCTAAAGGCGATCAAATGAACCTCCTGAATAAGTTTCAAATGAACCTTGTGAATAATTAACAATGACAGCTAATCAACAAATTATCACTGACAGCTGCTTTTCCTAAAGACTTTCAAATTTCATAATGAATAATTAACAATGAAAAATACTCAAATTTCAAATGGACCTTGTGAATAATTAACACTAAAGAACTTGAATAATTAACACTGACAGCTGCTTTCAAATGAACCTCGTGAATAATTAACAATGACAGCTGCTTTTCCTAAAGACTGAAATTTCAAATGAACCTCGTGAATAATTAACACTGACAGCTGCTTTTCCTAAAGACTTTCAAATTTCAAATGAACCTCGTGAATAATTAACACTGATAGCTGCTTTCCCTCAAGGCTACCAAATGAATCTCCTGAATAATTAACACAATTTCCTGCTATTCCTAAAGACTGTCTAATGAATCTCCTGCATAATTAAGACCAAGAGCTGCTTTTCCTAAAGACATTCAGATGAACCTCCTGAATAATTAACATTCTTATCTCTGTTTTAAAAAGAGTTTCAAATGGATCATGTGAATGATTATCATTCGGTGCTGCTTTTACTAAAGATTATCAATTAAGCCTCCTTAATAATTAACACTAATAACTGCATTTCATAGTTTCAAATGGACCTCAATAATTATCACTGAGAGGTGATTTTCCTAAAGACAATCAGATGAACCTCCTGAATAATTAACATTAATAACTGCTTTTCCTGAAGACTTAAATCATAAAATATCTACGTGTAATTGACACTTATATGATTATCCTGACGACTGTTTAATAAATTTCTTCACTATCTTGCAATTTCTAATGACTTCCAAGTGAATAATTATATACATAACTTCTTTTCCTGAAGACCATTGTATAAACTCTTCAATAATTAACAATAAATAACTGTCTTTCTGAAAGAATAATCAACGCCATTGACTGTTTTTTCTAATGAATGCCCAATAAACCTTTTCAATAATTAATAACATTAGATTAACTGCTTTTCCTACATACTACGAAGTAAATCTGTAATTGACAGTCATATGTTTTCGCGTTCTGTATCTGTGTAATTGACCAACTCTTTATCTAATATTTAGTGCAAGATTATGCAGTTCCAACTTGACTAGTTTTAAAATACTAATGCTTTTATATATAATTAACACTAATAACATTTTCATTTGGTTCCTAAAATGTACCCCAGACATAATTAATAATATTTCATCGAGATTATTGGATAAGACTGCTCTGTAATTAACACGAATAACTATTTTTCATAAAGATTTTTAACTAAACCTCTGAAATGACTGGCGTTAATAACTGATTTGCATGAAAATTATATAATGCATTTTTATTTAATATCATCATCAGCTGATTTCTGTTGATGATTATGAAATAAACGTCCTGAATAATCAACAATAACAACTTCGTTTTCTGAGACTGCGAAACAGAGCCATTACTACATTCAATAACTCTTTTAAAAAACTGTTTTTTCACAAACAAAATTAATTAAACATCGACTCCGTAGGGGAGGTAGTGTCATCAGTGCACCTCGCGGGGTGCACTGTAGGCATTACTAAAGGTTCTTTGCAGCGTCCCATCGGCCCCATAGCTGCAACCCCTTGCATTCTTTTTACTGTGCCTCCATTCATATTATCTTTCTTCCATCTTGCTATCTACCCTCTCCTAACAATTATTTCAAAGTGCAACTGCTTTGAGGTTTTCCTCCTATTTCACCTTTCAAGCCTATCTACTTTCAATTTCCTTTCCAGCGCTGAATGACCTCATAGGTCCCAGTGCTTGGCCTATGGCCTAAACTTTATATTCCATTCCATTCCAATAAACATCGAGAAAGATAAAATGTGCAGTGCCAACACAATTGATCAAGAGTTTCTGTGATGAATTTAATCGCTCTAATGGAATAGGAAACAAATAAAAAATGCGCCGAAGTGTCTTCGGCGCAATCGAGTTTTCTGTACAGCTGGTACGGCGTATAATCGAGGCCACCGAAAATAGATCTATCTTTCGGTGGTCTCGGTACAATGCTGTATGAGCCGCAGTCCACGAAACTTTAACCAGGGCCCGGTGGTGGCCTATCCATCATCGTTGCCAGAAGCATTATTATTGCTAAATTTAACCTTAACTAAAATAAAAACTACTCAGGCTAGAGGGCAGCAATTTGGTATGTTTGATGATTGGTGGGTGGATGATCAACATACCAATTTGCAGCCCTCTAGCCTCAGTAGTTTTTAAGATCTTAGGCGGACAGAAAAAGTAAACTAAAACTGCTATTTTGAAAGAGCCACAGCAATGATTGGAAGATAATCAGGAAGGGAACAAAGGTACCAGATTTTTTTGTATCTCTTGTATGACCTGATTTCCTGACCTTCATTGCTATGAAGAGAAGAACAACAGGAATGACAGGGAGACAATCAGGAATATAAAGCAGGAATCAAATTATTTTTGTCTCTTGTATGACATACGACCTGATTTCCTGACCTTCACTGCTATGAAGAGAGAGCAACAGGAATGACAGGAAGACAATCAGGAATATAAAGCAAGAAACAGACTTTCTTTATCTCTTGTATGACATCTGAACTGTTTTCCTGACCTTTCTCTGTGATCTCTAATCCAAAATATGGTCAAAAAGCCGCTTTGAAGAGACAGCGACAGGCATTATAAGATGATAATCAGGAAGAGAACGAGAGAACCAGATTTTTTAATCTCTTGTATAACATCTCTCACCTGACTTATTAAACTACCTGGTGTTTCTTGAAAATTGATCCCTGATCCCATTTTTTTGTCGAGAGCAGCGACCAGATTCGCTGAACAGCAGAAGCACCAATATGCATAAATGTGCCTCGCTGTTGAACTTCTCCAAAGTTCCAGAGGTCCTTTATTCCTCACACTTTGGACTGTGGAACAGTCTCCCAGAGGATGGCGTGCAACTGGAACTTCAGAAGTTCAAGCGAATGTGCAATGCATTGCTAACCTAATACTATTCTCCTACGTTTTTATCTATTTGTTATTTTATTATTTTTTTTCCTTTTTAATAAGTGAGTGGGATCTCTTCTTTCTGTATTTTCCTTTATCTCCTCTCACTACTAATGAACACCATATTCTTTCGAAGCTTGAATTTCAAGTCAATGGCCCCTGTGGGATTGTTCCATCTTCTGAATAATATTAAAATTCTCCGTGATTTAATCTAAAACACGACCTAACTCCATCCCCTCCTCCTCCTCTCTCTCTTTACCAAATGTCAACACAGAGATGTACAGAAGCTCGCTGCTTCCCTCAGTACACGCCAATCAACACCAGAAGCTTCGAACTAGTTCAGAACCGGTTAATGAAAACAAGGGATAAAATCATTACCTGATTTCTTGATAGTTATAAAAAAAAAAATGCCTGTATAACGAACAATAGTAACTTCGTTGCCTGAGACAGTGAAACCGAGCCCATGATTACATTTACACATTTAGTAACTGTTCTTCATAAAATACAAGTAACAAATGCGCCGAAGTTTTCTGTAGAGCCGCTACAGCCGCTGATAATAATCAAGGCCACCGAAAATAGATCTATCTTTCGGTGGTCTCGGTATAATGCTGTACGAGCCGCTTCCCGTGAAACTTTAACCATGGCCCGGTGGTGGCCTGGACTACATCGTTGCCAGGAGCACGATTATGGCTAACTTTAACCTTAAATAAAATAAAAACTACTGAGGTTAGAGGGCTGCAATTTGGAATGCTTGACGATTGGAGGGTGGATGATCACCATACCAATTTGCAGCCCTCTAGCCTCAGCAGTTTTAAGTTCTGAGGGCGGACAGAAAAAAGTTTTCTTTTCAGAACACTAAAAAATGGAATAAACAGACAGTCGATGCTTTCTTCAGTACACGTGAACGAACACGACTCGAAGCTTCGAACCAGTCCATGAAACGGAGGATGAAACCGAAGCTTGAGTTACTGATATCGGATGATCCTTCGCACGCAGAGTAAAGGCAAAAGTCAATGCCGGGTAAAAATAGGTCTGTGACCACCGATTTTGTCACGCCATTAGGTCATATTACTCCGACCTTGTAAGGAATGCGGTTGTGAATGTTGCAACAGGCTTCAGGAGTCTGGTAAGAGTGGTAATGTCCCGTACTCTATCAAAGTGAAGGAAAGGTAATTTTGAATTTTGAATTTTGTTAAAGAAATGATGGATTTCAGTCCATAAAAAAAGAGATTTCAACTTTGAAGCTTATTATTTAAAATGAAAAAAATCTGGTGAACGGTGAATAAGGCGTAACCCAAATGTATAACAGTGAATAACTGATCATGGAACAAGTAAATATAAATTAAATTTACATAAAGAAGAATAACAATAATAAGCATATGAAGTTTCTTTACAAAATGAAAAATGTGGTCGACAATGAATGAGGCATAACTAGCATTGTATAACAATGAAAAAACTTATCATGAATTAAGTAAAAATATATTATATTCACACAAACAAGAAACTGAGCAGTAAAACAATAATGAACAAATGCATATAAAATTTCTTTATAAAATTAAATTAGCAAAAAACGCGTCGAATTTTCTTCGGCGCAATGAAGTTTTCTGTACTGCAGCTACAACGTATAATCAAGGCCACCGAAACTGGATCTATCTTTTGGTGGTCTCGGTATAATTTTGTATGAGCCGCGGCCCAGTGGTGGCCTATCCTATATCGTTGCCGGAAGCATGATTATGGCTAACTTGAACCTTAAATAAAATAAAATAAAACTCCTGAGGTTAGAGGGCTGCAATTTGGTATGTTTGATGACTGGAGGGTGGATGATCAGCATACCAATTTGCAGCCCTCTAGACTCTGTAGTTTTCAAGATCTGAAGGCGGATAGAAAAAGTGCGGACAGAATAAAGTGCGGACGGACAGACAAAGCCGGCACAATAGTTTTCTTTTACAGAAAACTGAAATGTAGTCGACAATGAATGAGGCGTAACTCGCATTGTATAATAATGAATAGCTGATCGTGAAGACGGTAAATGAATTATAACTCCCATAAACAAGAAATAAACTGAATAACAATAATGAACAAAGGAATATGACGTTTCTTTACAAAATGAAAAATGCAGCCGAAATTAATGAGGCGTAATTAGCATTTGTATAACAATGAATAGCTGATCGTGAAGACGGTAAATGATTTTATAATTTCCATAAACAAGAAATAAGCAAACTAACAATAATAAACATAGGAATATGACGTTTCTTTACAAAATAATAAATGCAGCCGATAACGAAAGAGGCGTAACCCGCATTGTAGAACAATGAATAATTGACCAACGGATCAAGTAAAAACAAGTGAAAAAAAATTCAGAATAACATTAATAAAAAAAAACAAAGAAACACAAAACACATTTCCTGGAGTCATCAGGAAGTGATCATCGGACATTCGACCTTCTAACTGCGTCACAGGTAACCGACCAATGATTTGTTGGTCGATGAAAGGAAGATAAATTCTTCCGGTTAAAAAAAGGGTTAAATTTCATCCCTCTGATGCCTTGAAATATCATTACCTTTCAGTTATTACAACTTTATTCTTAATGAAGAATATTTGTGTTTGTGAATGCCTGAAGGAGGAAGGTATATTACTTTTATATAAGAATGTATATTGTCAGTGGGAAGCTATTAAATATAAAAAATATATTTCTAGTCTATTGTCAAAAGGATGTGCGTATGTATATATATATATATATATATATATATATATATATATATATATATATATATATATATATATATATATATATATATA
>NC_089796.1:3312500-3345000 GCF_040412425.1 Macrobrachium rosenbergii | reverse complement strand
TGTACGTGAGAAGCAGTCTTACAATCATTTATTATAAAAAAAATAAAATAAAATGCATTACAAAAACCAAAGTACCGTGAATTCAAAGTATCACCGAACCAACAGACCAGCAAATGGTAATCATAAAACACTTCAAATTGTCTCATATCTCAGACAGCGAAATTCTCCTCAGAAGCGCATTGTGCTGGTAACAAGAAATGTCGACTTGGCATTTAGCCCCCCGTGTCCTTGCTTTACGTGGGCGTACCGTGAGGGTGTAGAAGATATCATCTAAATTACTCCCTCAAATATGCGTAGCGTATACGCAGGGACAAACCATGGAGGGTAATTATCAGACCAGAAAATAGGTAGACCAGATAATAGGTAATTACTTTTTGTTATCAAAATGGAAGATGACTATTGATAGGGAATTGCTCACATGAAAATATTCTTAGTTCGGAGTTTTATTCATTTCTAACGCACCAGACTAAAATAATTAAATAATAGACATATCTGTCATTCAGTAATCTACGAATTGAACTGAATATAGTTTAAGCCAAGGGCCAAGTACTGGGACCTATGAGGTCATTCAGCACTGGAAAGGAAATTGAGAGCAGATTGGTCTGAGAGGTGTAACAAGAGGTAAACCTCGCAGTTGCACTATAAAATATTTGTTAAGAGAGGGGTGCATAGCGAGATAGAAGAAAGATAATATGAATGAAGGTATAGTAAAAGGAATGAAATATAAAAGAACCATAGAATTAAAATTACGAAAATATATGTAATTAATTGGAAATTTTGTCATTCAGAAATTTATACATTTTCATATATAAAGAAACATTAAATTGAAGACTACGGAAATATCTGTAATTCAATACGTATTTATCTTAAATCCAGTGAAATGAAAATTTCAATGTAAACAATGTATTTAGGTTTCCCTTAATTTTTAGTTTTCTGTAAAAGCCCTCAGATCTTAAAAACTACTGAGGCTAGAGGGCTGCAAATTGATATGTTGATCATCAACCCTCAAATCATCAAACATACCAAATTGCAGTCCACTAGCCTCAGTAGTATTTATTTTAAGGTTACAGTTAGCCATGATCGTGCTTCTGGCAACGATATAGGATAGGCCACCACCGGGCCGTGGTTAAAGTTTCACGGGCCGCGGCTCGTAACAGCATTATTCCGAGGCCAACGATAGATAGATCTATTTTCGGTGGCCTTGATTATACGCTGTACAGAAAATTCGGTTGCGCCGAAGAAACTTCAGCGCATTATTTACTTGTTGATTTAATGTACCATAACAAGTCAATCATCATCAGATGTTAGAAATCAAGAATTATAATATTTTGAGTTAATTCTGAATGAAAACAGAATGTTAAAAATGAATCATACTTACCTGTAGATCTACTGTAATTCTGAATCGCCTCTTTCATGCTATCTTCCCAAACAATCTTGGCTCAATAATAATTTGTCTACTAATAGCATGTTAATTTAACGGTTATGTATGTGCGCTATTCATTTGGCAGACAGACACTGAAAACCATTCGATCCTGCTGACTCAATCAAGTTGTGTGCACACCATGAGAAGTAATGCTGCAAGATCCTTCTATTTCAACTGGGCATACTACATCTATTTCTAGTTCAACTGTACATATTGCAGCTAGAATTTTTATAAGAAATAAATGAAAATGAATTGAATAATGCATATACTACATCTCGTGCAAGTGTTATATTGCATCTAGTAAAGGAAAATGAATGATATCAATGAGGTACAATTCACTGTCTAAACATAAACCAGACTAAATGTGAGTCGTGTTTTCGATAAGTGCGTTCTACTTATCAGATATTATGAATATCAGCAACAATTTAAAATGAACGGAAGCAATGATACATAATTCTTTGGCTACACATAAACAATGAATAAATTCAAATGTGATTCCCATAACTTGCAGCGCCTGAAAAGCCAGACAGTAATTTCAACAGTTATTCATTCCAGTGGCGCCGAAGGAATGAAAAATGCTTTCAAATAAATTATTCACTCAGTCTGCGGCTGCCGAAGGCAGCAGAACCTTTCCAGATCCTAAAGGTTACATGAGACTAAATTTCTAACATCTGTCAGAGATGATTCATGAGATTTTTTTTTTGAAGTGAGACGGTTTAAAAAAAAGTGAACGAAACACAGTTATTGATCCAAATACTAGAGCTAAAGTAAGGTACAACAGTAAATGGCAATAATCACAAAAAACAAAAATAATATCCACTAGAGCTTTTATATACAATATCCACTAGATATATATTTTATATATATATATATATATATATATATATATATAATATATATATATATATATATATATATATATATATATAATCTCAAAGCTGAAAAGGGAATAACAAACACTTCCAAAAGATGAAACATTCATCAACTCATAAGTCTAAAGCTGAGAAGCAGACGGTTGCGACGTTACACCTCCTCCAGCGAGAGAGAGAGAGAGAGAGAGAGAGAGAGAGAGAGAGAGAGAGAGAGAGAGAGAGAGAGAGAGGTTTGGACTAGTCTAAATTCATCCAGGTTTTGAGCACACGCCACAGCCAGCCTTACTAGATGAAGCCATATTAGCAACAGGAAGGAGACAAGCTACCAAGTAAGAATTGTCGAGGAATCACGAAAAACACGAGCCATTTATCATTAAAGAAGAAACGAGGAGGAGGAGGAGGAGGAGGAGGAGGAGGAGGAGGAGGAGGAAGTGCATTGCTTCCCCCTGCAGGAGCAGGAAAAGAGTTTGGGGGGTGTGGAGGGGTGACCAGCCCACCAACCAACCGGTAGGTCAAAGCAATTACACGACGGCTGGTATCAGTTTTGGGTGTTGATCAAACGCAGGGGAAGAATTACAGGTTTTATTTACTAGGTAAGCAAGTGTTCGCGGTTATTTGGTTTATATACAGATATATACGCACGCACATACACACATGCATGTATGTATATATTACATATATACACACATATATATTTATATATATATATGTGTATGTGTATACATATAATACATATACACATATATATGTCTATATTATATACATGTATATACGTTTGTGTGGGTGTATATTAGTGTGACTGTGACACGGTCAGGCATACATATGCAGAGGATCATGGAAGTATATGTGAATGCATACACTGAAATCAATATGTATTCTAACGTTACGTCAGGACTTATTCACATCATTGGTATAAACGTGTATAACATTTGTCATATATATACATATACATACATACATATACACACACCCATATATATATATAAATATATATATATATATATATATATATATATATATATATATATATATATATACTACACTACACCCAGAATTATTATACATTAATAATATACCTAAACACAAACGCACGCACGCGCGCGCGCGCAGAATGCTAACGACCCACTGCATTTACCGAAATTAAACGGGGAATCTGATTTCAGGATCATCAAACGCACCTCAGCACCTGCCGAGCTCCTTGGACCAAAGGAGTGTGTTTAAAATCGTCTTTGTTTCTCCGAAATAGTTTTCAGGACAGACCACTGAGACCCGGCGGTTGGGGGGGTAGAAATGGGGGGGGGGCAAGAGGGGAAGAAATGGGGAGGAGGAAGAAGGGAAAGAAAGGGGGAGGGGGGGGAAGAAGGGGAAGAAAGGGGAGGAGGAAGAAGGGAAGAAATAGGAAGGAGGAAGAATGGAAGATAGGAGGTAGGGGAAGGGGGAAGAAAGGAAGATAGGAGGTAGGGGAGAAGGAAAGAAGGGAAATAAGGGTGAAGGAAGAAGGGAAGGGAAAGAAAGGAGGGAGGGGAAAGGGGGGAGGGGAAGAAGGGGGAAAGGGGAGGGAAGAAGGGAAGGGAGGGGGAAGAGGGGAAGAAAGAAAGAAGCCAAGAGAAGAAAAGAGGAAGAAAAGGGGAGGGGAGAAGGGAAGAAAGAGGGAAGGTAAGAAGAACAGAAATGAAGAAGAGAAGAAGAAAGAGGGAGGGGAAGAAGGGAAGAATGGGGAGGGGGAAGAAGGGAAGAAACGGAGAAGGGGAAGAAGGAATAAAGGGGTAGGGGAAGAAGGGAGGAAAGGAGAGGAGCAAGATCGGAAGGGGAGGGGGAAGAAGGGAAGAAAGGGGGAGGGAGAAGACAGTAAGGAAGAGAGGGGGAGAAGAACGGAAGAAGGAAATAAACGAAGAAGGGGAGAAGGGAAGAAAGTGAGGAGGGAAGAAAGTGGGAGGGGGAAGAAGGGAAGAATTGTGGAGGGGGAGGGAAGGGAGGGGAGGTGTAGTGAGAGGGGAGGGGGTGTTGTGATGAAGAACAAATACTCCTCGGTATTTCCCGTTGCACCGAGGTGGATAATAAGGAGCACACGTGTTCGGCGCTTCCTGGCGCGCACGCGAGCGCCTGAGAGAGAGAGAGAGAGTTTGGCCGACAGCCGGTTACTTTGCAAATAACTCACGTGTTCCAGTGAAATACCCGGAGGATATGCAAGGGAGCGGAAAGTATTCAGAGAGAGAGAGAGAGAGAGAGAGAGAGAGAGAGAGAGAGAGAGAGAGCGTGACTCACTCTAGGAAGAGTATTTTTCGATCCGCAGTGGACTGGCATTTCCTGCGGTCATTCGTCTTTTGTTTTGAAAGCTGAAACTTCTCGCAGGTTCAGGGAATAAAAAAAGCAATAAAAAAAGATTAATAACAATAGCCACCCTTTTTAGTATTGCATGACTGTTCAGTAAAAATGAGTTACGTAAGATCATAATTAAATTAATAACGGATATTGATTACTAGTAAGTAAGCAGCTCTCTAAAGCCATGATTTGAAAGATAGAAGGCACGTGTAATATAAAGACTGTTTTGGAAAAATAAACATCCATTCAATAGATACCGTGAGAAGATTAAAAAAAAATTAGATAACATAAAACAGTTAGAGAGCGTATACCTCCGCCAACAACATAAACCTAAGCGCATATTTCATTGCTGTTGTGTTGCCGGAATTAAAAAAATTGTTAACACAGACATCTGAGTTTCGTTTCTTGAATATTTGAAAAGTCAGGTTACAATCACTTACAAAAAAAGGTACCTTTCCCTACGAGTTACATTCCTTTTCTGCATAAACCTAATTTCGTTTCTCAAAAATTTGAAAAGTTAGGTTACAATCACTTACAAAAAATGGTACTTTTTCCCTACGAGTTACATTCGTATTTCAGCAAAAAAACCTAATCATTTGATGCAGTCGGCCTATCTGTGGAAAATTTTCGTAAAAATCAATGTGTAAGGTTTTGCAAAGTCCTCGTAACAAACAAGTCACAATCAATTTGTAACCTCGTTCGTGGGGAGAAAAAGGTTAGTGTGACAATATAAAACGTACTGGAAATATAAGTCATGATTGTAATAAAACAAGGATAACTAAATCACTGGAGAAACTTGATATTCATTAAAGGTAATATCAAATAAAAGGTATGAATGCAACACTAATAACACGCACAAAATCATCAGGAAGAGTTTTACTTAAAAAAATTGTACATAAAGAAGTCAACACGTTTATAAACAAAACAACAAAAAAAAACATTAACTTACAGGAGGAACAACGCATAAAATCTTGCAAAACGTGACCAAGAAAAAAAGGAGAAAGAACAATCTGATTTAACAACAACAACATAAAGAGTCTGATTTAACTACAACACAAAAAAATTAACAATTTCATAAAAAAACATAAACCTACAAGAGGAACAATGCATAAAATCTTGCAAAAGTGACTAAGAAGAAGAAGAAGAAGAAGAAGAAGAAGAAGAAGAAGAAGAAGAAGAAGAAGACTTGGCGAAAGGACACATCCATGCAAAATTGCTGACTTCCTTCTCTCTCTCTCTCTCTCTCTCTCTCTCTCTCTCTCTCTCTCTACGAACGAACCGATTAAGAACTCCGTAATTTGGCAGCAAATAAAACACACACGGTTCCATTCCCGGAAAAGACAAAGAATGAACTCTCCGGCCCTCTCGCCCCCAACTCATCCCACCCACGGCCCCACCCACCCCACCCCCGAAAAAAAACACACACACCCCTGGCGCGATGACGTCATTCAAGATGGGTCAACCAGCCGGCATTTTAACCAGGCATCGATTCTCCTCGGATCACCTCAGCACGAGAGATACCTACAGGTTTCGGGAGCTGGGTTACTTCGGGTCTCTCTCTCTCTCGTTTTCTATTTTTCTTTTTTTTTAACTCTTTTTATTTCTGATGCTTTTGTTAATGTCAGGGTTACAGTTTTGGGTTAAGTTGTATTCATATTTATCATTATTTCCAATTGCCGGGTTAATCCGAGTCTCTCTCGTTTTCTATTTTTTTTCTTTTTGCGCTTTTTATTTTTGGTGCCTTTGTTAATGTCAGCGTTATAGTTTGAGTTAAGCCGTATTAATATTTATCCTTATGTACAATTTACAATTATAATTCAAATATGCATATGATAAAATTGCTCTCTTGTTCAAGTCAGGTATCTGATTTGCGTCAACTCGTCAAAATCCCCAAAACAGTTTGGCTGGCTTAATTTGGCTATTTTCCAAAGATAATAATAACCTTCATACATTACAGTACTAAATGTCCACCTAAGATAAATAAATTATATAACAAATAAACAAATAAAAGAAATAATTTCCTTACGAAACACACACCTAACAAAAAGCTACAAGATTTAACAGACTTTCCAAAATCACCAATGACAAACTACTGCCACATATTATGTGCAGTCGACAGAAGTGTAAGTTAAACAAGCAAAAAATGCGCCGAAGTTTTCTGTGGAGCCGCTACATCGTATAATCATGGCCACCGAAAACAGATCTCTCTTTCGGTGGTCTCGGTATAATGCTATATGAGCCGCAGCCCATGAAACTTTAACCAAGGCCCGGTGATGGTTTAACCTATATCGTTGCCAGAAGCACGATCATGGCTAACTGTAACCTTAAATAAAATAAAAACTACTGAGGAGGCTAGAGGGCTGCAATTTGGTATGTTTGATGATTGGAGGGTGGATGATCAATTTACCAATTTGCAGCCCTCTAGCCTCAGTAGTTTTTAAGATCTGAGGGCGGACAGGAAAAAAGCGCGGACGGACAGACAAAGCCGGCACAACAGTTGTCTTTTACAGAACACTAAAAACCCACAACTTAACAATATACCACTTGAAAGCAAGAATTTAACGGAGGCAAAACCAAACGATTATAATTCCATTACTAACCTGACGATAAAAGCCCAAATGAATTAATTACTGTCATAATGGTGGGTTTCATGAAGCATTCCTTCCCAGTTGACACGCACCAGGAAAGAATCCACGTTTCCAGGAAATGGATCTACAAAAGAGATGGCGCTGAGCTGACACGAATGATTGACAGGTACGTGTGTGTCACTATTTATCTCTGTCTATCTATCTAACTGTCTATATATCGAACAAAAGGTGCTCAGTACTTCTCCGTACGTGCATGTGCTTGAATAATCGAGATTATACTAAAATTTACGAGCATACGTGCGTGTATGTATACGAGGATATAAAGTATTGTACAGGCATGCACATAAACATATATATATATATATATATATATATATATATATATATATATATATATATATATATATATATATATATATATATATATATATATATATATATATATATATATATATATATATATATATATATATATATATATATATATGCAGAGAGAGAGAGAGAGAGAGAGAGAGAGAGAGAGAGAGAGAGAGAGAGAGAGAGAGACAGAAACAAAAATGCAAAGCCATATAAAAAAATAATAAATTCCTTATACCATTTCTCAATAAATACAGACGAGAAGAAGAAAATGGCAGACATGCAATTCAAATTTTCATTTTAATTTAATTTTCTTTTATTTTTTTTGTTAAAAAAACATGTTCAGACACTGAAGAAACTCAGCGTTCCGGTCCATCCCTGATATGTGTATGTAATTTTGTGGCTTTTCGTGTTATTGTACGTGTGTCTGTGTGTGTGTGTGTATGTGTGTGTCTGTGACGGGGTTGTGGGGGGGGGCGGTGGAGGTCAATAGAAGGCCAATGATCTACGTGGTATCGACCCAGGGATTCAAGAGAACTGGGGTCGATTGGAGTTAAGAAAGAGAGAGAGAGAGAGAGAGAGAGAGAGAGAGAGAGAGAAAGAGGAGAGGGAAAGATGTACTAAGGAGAAAGGGGAGAAAGATGAGGAATTAAGGAGAGAGAGAGAGAGAACAAGAGTGTAAGAAGAAGGAGAGAGAGAGAGAGAGAGAGAGAGAGAGAGAGAAGAGAGAGAGAGAGAGAGAGAGAGAGAGAGAGAGAAGAGGGGAGGAAGAAGGGTCAGTGAAAAGGGTTAGGTGAAGGAGGGGGCGGTTGTAACAAGGAAGGGGGAGGATGAGGGGTGGGTGGGTATGGGAAAGATACAAATAAAAAAAAAACAGAATAAGGAGGAAGGGAGAAAGGAGTGAATTTCAGTGGACAGAAAGAGAGAGAGAGAGAGAGAGAGAGAGAGAGAGAGAGAGAGAGAGAGAGAGAGAGAGAGAGAGAGAGAGAGAATAACGACTGACAGGAGCAACGGAACGAACAAATATTTTTATTTAGTAAATTTACCATTTTTTCTCAAAATTTGCATCCACGAAAAAACTCCCTAATTTTTCCAAAAGAGTTTTTGTACAAAACCCTATTTTTCCCTTACGCAGTTTTGCGTTTTTACGCAAAGAACTTTTTCTATTTTTTTTTCCTAAATTGTTACTACGGCCAAAAGTATTTTTTTTTATATAATTTTTCCCCTAGGATTTTTCCACGACGAATAAAGAATACGAGAGAAGGAAAAAATTCAATACTCTTTTTTTTTTCATATTAGTGGCGTCAGGTCTTAGCTAACAGGTCGGATAAACGGACCACAAAAGTCATGTCTACTTTAAGGTCTGGTCTGCTTCTACCTACCTACCTCGTTGAATCTATCCTTAACTTTGACCCAATGAAACGCATCTCGGGACGGTTTCTATATTGTTGTAATAAAGTAAGGTCATGCGATTACCTGTACGTGAGTACTGAATTGAATATAGAATTTAGGCCAAAGGTCAGGCACTGGGACCTATGAGGTCATTCAGCGATGAAACGAAAATTGACAGTAAAAGGTTTGAAAGGTGTAACAGGAGGAAAACCTCGCAGTTGCACTATGAATGGTTAGGAGAGGGTGGAAAGTAAGATGGAAGAAAGAGAGTATGAAAGGAGGTGCAGCAAAAGGAACGAAAGAGGTTGCAGCTATGGGCCGTAGGCAAGCTGCAAAGAACCTTAAGTAATGCCTACTGTGCACCGCATTAGATGCACTGACGGCACTACCCCTGATAAGATTTGTTTTTTATTATGTGGGAAAGTGAGACAAATAAATTGGCAAGTTTAGGTATGGCAATTATGTACATCTAAAAAGCTGCTATTATTAACTATAAGACTTTGGTTTCAAGATTAAGTCATATTTAGAACCAAAGTATTTTATGTAAACACCATAAGTGTTTCTACCTGCATACTGAGAATATTCAAATCTACGAAGCTATATATATATATATATATATATATATATATATATATATATATATATATATATATATATATATATATAATTATTCAAAGATTTGAAATACAGGTAAATTAACTGTTGTTGTAGATATATATATAAGTTCCCAATTGTAAAAACGTAAAAATAAACTTTTACGTGTACATGGTATGAATACAATATAAATATATATATATATATATATATATATATATATATATATATATATATATATATATATATATATATATATATATATCATCGTACCATTTTCAACGCAAAGAGTTTATTTCTACGTTTAAAATTGGGAACTAACCTTATCTACAACAATAACGCATTTAGCTGCATATTAAACTCTTTAAAGAATCAACTTTACAGCGACAACTCATTTATTCTATTCACACATTTTCCTCTTCGGAAGCGACTTACTTCAAATGACAAACTCGTATATCTATTTTATGTATATTATTCTCCACGGCACTCCCCTTCGCTGAGCTGCTAATGCCTTTATTTATTTAATAGATTACTTTGAACCACTAAACTCTAACAAACTCTCACCTTCGTAATATCACTAATTTTCTAATGAATTTTTTAAAAAATTATCCTTTGTAAGTCATCTTTGCATAATAATTCCTATATCTTCATATATATATATATATATATATATATATATATATATATATGTATATATATATATATATATATATATATATATATATATATATATATATATATATATATATATGTATATATATTGCATGTGTGTGTGCATGTATGTATATATATATATATATATATATATATATATATATATATATATATATATATATATATATATATATATATATATATATATATATATATATATATATATATATATATATATATATATATATATATATATATATATATATTACGCTTAATAAGCACCTCATGTGAAGCATTATCTCATTTTATAGATGACTCTTTAATATAGACACCTCCATCAAAGCATAAGTGTTCTATTTCTATTCACTTGACAGGTTATTCTTAAAACCCTCATCTCCACTGTAACACTAATCATTTAATCATTATTAGCCAGTCCATAACTCCCTAAAGCAATCACTCTTCTGTAAAACTGAATCACCATAAACTCACTTCTAGAGCAGTACACATTCATTATTCACTCCATGCGTTATTCTCCAAATCACTGACCGTTTAGCATTACTAATCAGTTTATTCACAATTACTTCATTTATCAAAACTCACGTACACTACAGTACATTTTCATGATTCACTTTATACATTACTCCATAAAAACGCACTTTATACAATATTCCCCCCAAACACACGCTAAGCATTACTCCCCAAAAACACGAAGATTCTTTGCAGCATTAACTCATTTATTCCGGCTACGAATGACTCATCGAAAATCGTCTCTGTCTCAACATAAAATCATGATTCACTTGATACACTTCTCTAAGGAAACTCAACTTTTCTGCAGCTCTAATCTGTTTAATCCTATAATATGCTACTCATCAAACTCACCATCTCAACAAATTCATTATTCGCTTTATACGTTACTCACCAAAACACTCACTCCCCTACGGCGCTAATTAATTTATTCACAATATACAATGCCCATCAAAACTCACTTCCATTGCAGAATAAATTCATTATTCATTTCATACACTACTCCCAAATGACTCATCTTCTTTGATCAAAATATTCACAATATACATTACCCATCAAAACTCAACTCCATTGCTCCACAAATTCATTATTCATTCCATACACTAGTCCCCCAAAAGACTCACATTCCCTTCAGCACTAATCAGTTTAATCTCATCATACGTTATTCACCAAAACTCACTTCCATTACAGTAAAAATTCATTACTCACTCCATACACTACTCCCCAAAAGGACTCAGCCTCTCTACATCACTCATCAATACATTAGCAATATCAATTACTCATCAAAACTCACTATCTCGACACAAATTCATTATTCACTACATTTCTCTCCTAAGCACTCATCCCTGGAGTACTATTCAATTCATTCACAATACACATTCCTCATTCACAATAGCACTAACAGTTTATTCATCAATATATATATGTCACGTTAAGTGATGGTTTTGCAGGAACTGCTGGTTCCCCTTTTTTTTGTTTTGATGTTCTCGTCGGTGAGCTGCCTTTCGCCAAAACCTGGCAGCAGCAGCAGGCAGTTTTTGGAGTCGACGTTGGTCGAGTTTTTGAGCAACAAATTGGAGCACGGCTACGAAGTGGAGCACGACGTAGAGGTGGAGTTGACCATTCGTGTGACCACGAGCTGCTCATCTTTGATGACAGCGTGAGGCTGTCCTGACGTCTCCATCGGGGTATTCTGGTTTGTGGGGTCTTGTCCCTGTTGTGCAGCTGAGGGCTGTCTTGGTGACCCGATGGAGGACGTATAATTTTTTTTTTCTGCCTGCTGTTGTTTATTTTTTGCCTTTTTTTTTTTTTTTTTTTTTAAAGCTACTTTTTTGTTTATTTTAACTGGATTTTGTTTAGTGCTATTTATGGTTTTATCTTTTGCCAGACCTGACTCACTTGTAAAAATAAATTAATATTAAGCTTATTTTATTGTTTTTGTTGTTTTCCTCCTTTGTTTGTTGCATATAGTCATACAGCCCCGTCCTGAGTATATTAAAGAACCTGCATAACGACCCACTCGGGTCGTTACAATGGCGACCGTGACAGGATGGCTCTGTTTTGGCTGGCGGGGTTGTTACATTTGAGTGTAAAAAAAAAAATAATCTTTTTTTTTTTTTTTTAGGTGGGGAGGTGTCACGTTATGATGGTTTTGCGGGAACTGCTGGTTCCCCGCTCGTTCCCTTATTGCCTCCTTACCTTCAAGTTTTTTGTTTTGATGTTCTCGTCGGTGAGCTGCCGTTTTTCTTTCGCCAGTCGGGTCTGGTAGGGCAGCGAGAGTAGCGGCAGTGGCAGCAGCAGCAGGCAGTTTTGGAGTCGACGTTGGTCGAGTTTTTGAGCAGCAAATTCACGGCTGAAGTGGAGCACGACGTTGGAGTTTTAGTCGTGTGACCACGAGCTGCTCATCTTTTGATGACAGCGTGAGGCTGTCCTGATTCCATTCTTGTCCCTGTTGTGCAGCTGAGGGCTGTCTTGGTGACCCGATGGAGGACGTATTTTTTTCTGCCTGCTGTTGTTTATTTTTGCCTTTTTTTTTTTTTTTTTTTAAAGCTACTTTTTTTTTGTTTATTTTAACTGGATTTTGTTTAGTGCTGCCTTTTTTTTTTTTTTTGTATTTATGGTTTTTATCTTTTTGCCAGACCTGACTCACTTGTAAAAATAAATTAATATTAAGCTTATTTTATTGTTGTTGTTTTCCCTCCTTTGTTTGTTGCATCTGCCGTCAGTCATGACAGCCCTAAATGAGTATATATATATATATATATATATATATATATATATATATATATATATATATATATATATATATATATATATATATATATATATATATATATATATATATATATATATAAATATATATATATATATAATATATTATCATATATATATATATATATATATATATATATATATATATATATATATATATAAAATCCTTTTATCGCATACAACCGTTCTGTGCATTAGTACAATTACTAACAGGTCCTCATTCAAACTGGATAGTATCTACTGGAAATACCATCCAGTTTGAATGAGGACCTGTTAGCAATTGTACTAATGCACAGAACAATTATGTATGTTATATATATATATATATATATATATATATATATATATATATATATATATATATATATATATATATATATATATATATATATATATATATATATATATATATATATATATATATAGCCTCCATTACAGCACAAATTCATTATCCACTTCATACATTACTCCCCAGAAACACTCACCTTCTCTGGAGCACCTGCTCATATTTGGAGAATGCCATTCTCTTCTTCACCTTCTTCAGAGCTCTCTTCCACTTGCCGTTCATTGCAGAGGTTTTTCGTAAACGACGTCAGGTCAAAGAACAACGGATATATTCATGTTATAAAAAAAAGCAAGCACCACTTTGGGTCGTTCTGGGCCCAGAACGACACTTTTTTTTTTTTTTTTAAATAGAACGAGCCATTTTCTTTAGCTTCGTATACACGTTTTGTTTACAGTGCCTTGGAAAATATGATTTCAGAGTTTTAATATTTTGAGGTTATGGTCAGGTCAAGTGGGGCTGTTTAGATATTTTCGTTTAAAAAATCACTTTGGAAAATGGACCTTCAAAACAGACGGTTGAAAAATATTGGTAAGCTTTAGTTTTCACAGTATTTAGATTGTATTATTTCTTATACATTGACTTCGAAAAGAAAGTATTTCCAATTTTAAAATAATGTTATGTATGTCGTAAAACTATATATAATAAGGTCACTTACAGAGCACCTCTTAATATTTCCTCTTCATTTCTTCGTTATCACGTTCCTTATTTTCTTCAATTAACACTAATCGTTTACCCCTCGTTGATAACACGAATAAAAATCTTCATTTTGCCACAAAAAAATAATTTTCTCTTTTTCAATGGACTGAATTTGTTTCGTGTAATACTGTCAAAAGTTTTTATCAATACTTTTGAAGCCAGGTTGGGCTTCACATTTATATAGGATTTTTTTCTCGTTCTGAAACAAACGAATAACGAAATATTTATTCATGTCACACAGAAGCTTATTTATTGCGTGGTTTTTGTCGAATTGTGGTTTAAGAATGAAGGGCAGTTGGAGAGTATAAGGGAATACGGCAGGATCTTCGGGAACACGAAAGAAATTTCGTTTCAGACGTTCAGCATTTAACTTTTGAAAATGGCGGTTTTCGCCTGATCAGCTTTAAAATAATCCCCCTTTTTCCAAAAAAAGGGAGTGGGTTTGGACTATAATTTTTTTATGCATACTATTTTATTCCTGATCGCAAATAATTCATCTCATACAAAATGCAACTTTGTATCTTGAAAAATGAAGATATTACAGCAGGTTGAATTTCCAAAACTTTGATGGCTTATAACTCAATTTTTTTTTTGTGGGGAGAGGCCCTTCTAATGCTGAACGCCTCATTTGATCTAATATTCTGTCCAAAGGAAGATTAATGTTCAAAAATGAAAAAAATAATAAATTAAAATAAGAGAAAATATCATACAAGAATTGCTCGAATCTTAAAATGCAACAGAAAAAAAAAACTTTGGTAACGAGTCCCCATTACATTGTAAGTAGGAGATATAATTAAACATTTTAAAGACTGTTGTAGTACACACAAAAAATCTGAATGCTAATAACATACAAAACAACCGAATGAAGTAGATCGTGATTAATAAATAAACATTTGAAAATGAATCAACTGATATCCACATTTATTTTCTAAAAGTTCAATTTGAACAGATACAAAGTTATACGTCAGACGTCTGATTTTTTAATAAAATATTAAATGAAAAAATTTCAGCACTTTCGATCTTTCATGTTGATAAAATATGATTATATATATATATATATATATATATATATATATATATATATATATATATATATATATATATATATATATATATATATATATATATATATATATAAATATATAAGTAAAATAGTGTAAAAATGTCGATTAATTTAAAATAAAATTGATCATTCCTATCTTTTCTCATTACTACATAAGTAACCTAACTGGATTTATAACTGAAATAATTTACATATAATTTTCCTTTTGACAATGCTGATCATTTTACACAATATATGTTTTCTTCAACAAGATATAGAAGACACCTGGTTAGAAATCTCCTAACCAAATACATGTATTTACGAAAGTTTGTGTGTATTTGTATGTATGTGTACATCCGTATGTTCATCCACACTTACACACACACACACACACACAAATATACACAAACCTTCCCAATTCGTCCACGCCAGTGATTTCCTGTCCAGGCCATTACCTTTTCATATAGGGAGCCATAACGAGATGGCCATAAACACGTAATCGCCAGACGGACACGTATTATGGTTTGTTATGGCCTTACAAATATAGGGGGAAAGAGATTTTTAACTAGGAAGGGATCAACTACTCGAAAATAATGACTGGATGGGAAACTGAAATTATTATATTAACTTGAATAATAATAATACTAAAAAGTATATAAATCTTTCTATTATAAATTACATACTTGCAACGTTCTTTTAATAAATACGGAACACATGAACATGAGAAAAGGGTCTCTATAATCACACATGTATGAAGAATAACGCATACCATATATATATATATATATATATATATATATATATATATATATATATATATATATATAGAAATCATCAACACACAATCACGTGTGGAACAGAAATAAATTTCTGTGGAAAGCAAGGGCGTTACCCACTGGGCCATACAAGTCTAAAAGAAGTTGGAACCTGAGAGCAACTGCACCCAAGGAATTACCTGGGCAAGCTAACTGCTTGCATACCAGCGAGTTTTCCCCAACTTCCCGACTCAGCAATGACCCAATAGACAACATTTCATTCGAATTATCCCTTCTGGTGAATAAGATAGAAATCATCAACACACAATCACGTGTGGAACAGAAATAAATTTCTGACTCATGTCTATTGGGTCATTGCTGAGTCAGGAAGTTGGGGAAAATATGCAAGCAGTTAGCTAGGTAATGTTGCTCTCAGGTTCCAACTAGACTATGGCCCAGTGGGTAACGCCCTGCTTTCCACCTGAGACCTGGGTACTCCTGACGTGAGTCAGAATATATATATATATATATATATATATATATATATATATATATATATATATATATATATAAAATTTAGATAGATAGATATGTATGTATGTATGTGTGTGTGTATAATTTAAAATTCTACTTCATTGTTAACCTTTTAATCATTATTGTATTCCACTAACTGCAACCCACATAAAATGCCTCGCAATTTATGGGACTCTCTTCTCTCTTGCAAATTTTCTGCGATAAAGACTACTTTAGAGTATAGATTGCCAATACTTACATCCATGACATATTGTATCATAAAACTATCTATAACCAGATAAACTCGCGTATGTAAATTCTGAATGGACAAGGAATAGTTGTACTAAATCTACAACGTTCCACGAGATTGTCAAAGAGAGAACACATTTTTATTGAATAATGCTTAAGAAATTCATATTGAAATATTTTGTATATATGCTTGTACTGACAAAAGTTAAGATATTCAATCATTAAATTGAAAGACAATTTGATAACCTTAAGTCAAACTTTATATAACTCGAGTACATGGAATATCTTATTTTTCGAAATTTTATTTATGCAGTTCACAGTTTTCGCATTTAGCAGCTGAAAGCGTTATGAAACTTCAGGATACCCTTTTAAATATTAAGAAATTTGCTAAAAAGTAAGCAGGCCCTTTCAAGCAAGAAGAATATTAATTACCCAATCGCACAAAGACAAAAATGGAACTTGCAATTAAGTCGGTCAGCACACACAGTATAGGCAACATGGATAACTTGTGGAAACTATTAATATCTTGAAATTCAGTTCAATAAAAGAGTGAAGACGTACTATTGAGTTTCAAAATAAAGTAAAATATCGACGTATAAACCCTAATACACTAAGAGGGGATAATTACTGAACTTTACAAATACTAAAATGGACGATGTTACAGAGCTGATCGGCACTGCGAGTAAATGAAATGTGGGTAACAATGACCGTAGAGTTTATAGTTTTTTTCCTGTCTGATTTATCTAAGATCAGTAAATCACACTTAAATGAAATAGTCTTTCCATCTTATGACATTATTGATTAACTTAAGGTTCTATTCCTTAGCCCGGATAGATTCTGAAATTAAGGCATCAATAAACAAGAATGAAAACGGGAAGACATATAACCTCAATTTTAAATAAATACTTCTTCAAATATATACTGTATATGCATATCGAAGTTATGGAAAATATATTAAATAAAAACAAACAGTTTCCTTCAAGAGAACCTCGAAGAGACAACGGCTGATTTAGATTCAATTACAAATCACCAAATGAAAAGATTCTCTTCAATGGATTCAAAACAAATGACCAACAACACAGTACATGATACTGGGTGCATGAATAACTTGCGCCAGACAGTACACAAACAAATAAGTAAACAATGCGCCGAAGTTTCTTCGGTGAAATCAAGTTTTCTGTACAGCGCATGATCAGGGCCACTGAAAATAGATCGAAAGGTAATATACGCCAAAAGATCAACAGGAGAGAGAGAGAGAGAGAGAGAGAGAGAGAGAGAGAGAGAGAGAGAGAGAGAGAGAGAAGAAATTGCTCGAACGGCAACATACTTGGACAGGTCAATAGGAGAGAGAGAGAGAGAGAGAGAGAGAGAGAGAGAGAGAGAGAGAGAGAGAGAGAGAGACTGCTTGGAAGGTAATATGACAGACAGAGAGAAGAAACTGCTCGAAAGGTGATATACTTGAACAGGTCAATAGGTCAATAGGGGAGAGAGAGAGAGAGAGAGAGAGAGAGAGAGAGAGAGAGAGAGAGAGAGAGAGAGAGAGAGAGAGAGGGAAGAACCCGAGCGGAGAAATGTTACAAAGATCCATAAATATTGACAGAAGAGAGAGAATCCTCTACCAGAGAGAGAGCCCCAGAGAGAGAGAGAGAGAGCCAGTAGAGAGCTCCAGAAGGGCTCACTCCCTCGATCCTTTCCTGAGAATGATGTTACTCTTCCTCCTCCTCCATAAATATTGTGGTGAGGTTAAGAGAACCGGCTCCCAGAATCCTCTACCACGGAGTAGGGAGCCCCAGTAGAGAGTTCATGTAGGGAGTGCCAGTAGGGAGCTCCAGTACATGGCTCTCACTCCCTCGGGTCCTCTTTTCCTTCACCTTTATCCTTTCCTAATTCTCCTTTCTCTCTCTCCTCTCTCATCTTCTTCCTCCTCCTGTTATGGAAATGCTCGGTATATGATACGACATCCAGTTGGTCTTAATATCGGTATTATATATATATATATATATATATATATATATATATATATATATATATATATATATATACACACACATATATGTAATATCTACACACTGCGATTCATTTATCCACATATGTAATATCTACACACTGCAATTCATCCACGGTTTCTCCACCCGGTAAACGAAAACGGAATTTGACCCACATAATATTATAATCTATCCGGTAAAATATGCCCTACCCATTTCGTAAGCGGAAACTGAAAAAATGACCAATAATTGCGCTGAATTATTATTAATTCCTCTTTTAACAAAATCAAAATTTACGCCCATATGTTACGTTATTGCCAAGGTGCTATTCAACTTGAATTCATCGACACTGATGCCATGGATGCTATGAAATTTAAACAGTGTCAGGAGAGGTAAACTGTAACATTTCAAATGTATGATAACACTGAGATACAGGAGTCTGTCTTTCTTTGTCTATAAAATAGAATCTATTGTTTTTCCTGTGGTTAGTATAAAGTCTTTTACTGGACAGACACTGTTCTAAGAACATCCTGAGTTGTCGAGGCACTTTTTATTTTTCTGGAAAAAAAAAAAAAAAAAAAACTATTGTGTCAGCTTTGTCTGTCCGTCCGCACTTTTCCTGTCCGCCCTCAGATCTTAAAAACTACGGAGGCTAGAGGGCTGCAAATTGGTATTACTGACATTCCGCCCTCCAATCATCAAACATACCAAACACAGCACTCTAGCCTTTTTTCTCTATCTTTTTAAAGGTTAAAGTTAGCCATAATCGTGCTTCTGGCAACGCTATCGGATAGGCCACCACCGGCCCGTGGTTAAAGTTTCATGGGCCGCGGCTTATAGAGCATTATACCGAGACCACCGAAAGACAGATCTATTTTCGGTGGCCTTGATAATACTCTGTAGCGGCTGTACAGAAAATTTTTTACTTGACAGATTCTGCTATTGTTGCACGATAAGAAATCACGATATGAGGAAACGGTTTTATTTGGTATCTTCTATTTTCAGATGATGAATAAGAAAGATATGTGAAATACGACTTCTCCGGCAGTAAATACTGAACTAGGAAATAAAAAAAAAATCGATGAATATGAATACAAACTAAACAATAATCATATTTATCAAACAAAGAAATAAACACGGTAAAAATTGTTCATTCACAAGGTTCAGAAAGTCAGACTTACAGAAAGCAAAAGAAAAAATATATATACCCAGCAATTACATAACACGAAACACTAATTCCAAAATAAACAAGTAAAAATGTGCCGAAGTTTCTTTCAGCTGAATCGAGTTTTTTGCACAGCGTATAATCAAGGCCATCGAAAATAGATCTATCTATCGGTGAATAAGCCGCTGCCCATGAAACTTTAACCATGGCACAGTGGTGGCCTGTCCTATACCTTTGTCAGACGTACGATCATGGTTAATTTTAACCTTAAGTAGAATAAAAACTACTGAGGCTAGAAGGCAGCAATTTGGTATGTTTGATGACTGGAGGGTGGATGATCAACATATCAATTTGCAGCCCTCTAGCCTCAATGGTTTTGAAGTTCTAAGGGCGGACGGAAAAAAAGTGCGGACGGACAGACAAAGCCGGCACAATAGTTTTCTTTTACAGAAAACTAAAACTTAAATTAAAAAAAAATGTACAAACGCACAAAAACCCCAAACAACAAACGCCACAAATATCCCCAAAGACCGGGGCCAAGTCCCACCGTCGAAAACTATCAGAAGGACACTGACGGCGAAGATTTATTCCGGCTGGAGGCGAGGTACTCTACCCCGAGTCTATTCATATCAACACGACCGGTTCTGGACGCTAGGCAACTCCAGGTGATAAATCTACGGTCGCCGTAGGTCGAGTCACCAATTAGTACGCCTCTTAGAAGAACAGGTAAGTGTGCATTGCTATTATTGTCTTTCCGTTTTATTCTTTGTTTTGTCTGTGTGGGGTGGGGTCGAAAGCGATTACCTTTCTTTTTCGTATGTGAGTGGGCGTATTCTTCCTCTCTCTCTTTCTCTCTCTCTCTCTCTGTAGACTGTAGATGAGTGAATGGGTGGGTGTTACAATTCTCTCTCTCTCTCTCTCTCTCTCTCTCTCTCTCTCTCTCTCTCTCTCTCTCTCTCTCTCAATGTAGATGAGTGAATGGGTGGGTGTGACCACTCTGTCTCTCTGTCTCTCTCTCTCTCTCTCCCTCTGTAGACGAGTGAATGAGTGGGTGTGACTTCTCTCTTTCTTTCTTCTCTCTCTCTCTCTCTCTCTCTGGCGGTGAGAGAGAGAGAGAGAGAGAGAGAGAGAGAGAGAGAGAGAGAGAGAGAGAGAGAGAGAGAGAGAGTGCCTGCTAAGACCAATTACCTCTCTCTCTTTCATTGTGTGGGTGGTTGGATATATTTATAAGCATTCCTCTCTCTCTCTCTCTCTCTCTCTCTCTCTCTCTCTCTCTCTCTCTCTCTCTCTCTCTCTCTCTGTATTCAGTCTGCGTCCCTCCACACCAAAGCTCCTGCCATATTGACCAAGCTGTGCGCAAAGAACTCCACCCTTCTGCCCCGCGAGCTATTTTTAAATCATTTTGACCCACTTCATGACACCACACACACACACACACACACACACACACGCACACACACAGGGCGAAGAAAAATTCTTTTATTGCACAGTTATTGTTGTGGGGGGTTCGTCGTGGAATTAACCCTAAGGTGATTGGATTAGTTTTCGAGTGAATGTGAAGGTGTGTATGTAGTGTGTGTGTGTGTGTATGTATATATGCATATATATAATGTAAATATTATTATATATACATATATCTATCTATCTATCTATCTATCTATCTATCTATATACATATATATATATATATATATATATATATATACAGAGAGAGAGAGAGAGAGAGAGAGAGAGAGAGAGAGAGAGAGAGAGAGAGAGAGAGAGAGAGAGAGAGGTGCATGAAACACACACACACACACACACACATATATATATATATATGTATACATACACTTGTGTATGTACGTGTGTAAGTACGTGCATGTGTATTTTGAAAATCACTTACAAATATAGCAAGACAATTATTACACTTCGAGAATCTCACTTTATTCAAGAGATAGTTCATATAAGCATATTCATCTGTAACACATCTGGTATACCTATCTGGGCACTTTCTCTATATATCTATCTAAAAACTATATACATATCTATATATATCTATTTATCTGTTCCATGACTAATTGCTCTGTTATTCGAAGAACAATCGTCCCTGTTTAAAGGCGGAGGTTTATAATTCACAAAAGGCAGCCAAGACCTATTAAACACATTATTATCCATAACAGCCGAGCACCTCACGTAAATTACAAATCAAGCGTAATTAATAACCTTTCCCGGTCAACACACAAAGGACGCTGTCAATAGCAAAGCGTATTTACTCCGAGTCAATATATGGGGATGGTTTAAACGATCAGTTAATAACTGCTTTGTGTCAACAGAATTAGAGCACTCTCATTGTCAGTTCATATCTGTTAGGTAAACAGACAAAAACTTTTGATTTTCTCTCCCCTTTTTTTAACAGGCAGTTTTGGCTAAAGTCAAACACGAGGTTGCTTTGTCGTTGGATTTATGTTTCCGTTCGGTGGAATTGTATTTTGGTGGCTACTGTTTCAGAGTCACCTCATAAATGTTTTACTGTTAGCTAATCTATCGTTTTCGTAAATGAGATAGATGGGATATCCTGGAAAAATTTGTTGCACAAATTTCTCGTTCCCCAAAAATTTTACTTACTTTTAAACTTGTTTTCTTTTTCTGTAACAGAAAACTATTTTGCTGGCTTTGTCTATCCGTCAGTACTTTATTCTGTCCGCACTTTTTCTGTCCGCCCTCAGATCTTTAAAGCTACTGAGGCTCGAGGGCTGCAAGATGATATGTAGATCATCCACCCTCCAACCATCAAACATACCAAATTGCATCCCTCTAGCCTTAGTAGTTTTTATTTTATTTAAGGTTAAAATTAGCCATAAGCGTGCTTCCGGCAACGATATAGGATAGGCCACCACAAGGCCGTGGTTAAAGCTTCATAGGACGCGACTCATACAGCAAAATACCGAGACCACCGAAAGATAGATCTATTTTGGGTGGCCTTGATTATACGCTGTAGCGGCTGTACAGAAAACTCGATTGCGCCGAAGAAACTTTGGCGCAATTTTACTTGTTTATGTATTTACTATTGTAAGTAATCTACCTTCAGCGGAAATGAAACATAAATATACATTTATTTTGCAAACTTCTCTTTAAGAATCCTTTAAGGGTTGCTTTAGGTCGAAGGTATAATTCATTTCCATTCTGACATCCTTTCTTCACTGAATCTACAAATAAATATCTAAACATACTGAAGGGAATTTCAGTTAGGACTTAAATAGCCTTATCCTTTTTAGCAAATGCCACTTTTTTGTAAACTAGATATTAAGAGTAAAATATTTAATCTCTTTACAACAAACTATCGATCGAACAATGCTTTTGTTAATCACAAGAAATGCCGGATTAAAAAAAAAATTGGGTTAAAGAGGTGTGTTTTCAATTAATGAGCTTTTTTCATCAAAAAGAAAGCATTCACTATTATTAATATACCTTGGAAGGAGATGGAGTCAGTTCATAATTCACAATCTGTTTCAGCAGAAAAGCTCGAAATTGAAAGAAATAAAAACTTTATATTCTGTATATATATATATATATATATATATATATATATATATATATATATATATATATATATATATATATATATATTATATATATATATATATATATATATATATATATATATATATATATATATATATATATATATATATATATATATATATATATATATATATATCAATGCACACCATAATAAACTTAAGGATTTTGAACTGTATAAAACTAAAATAAAAAAACATTGTTCCCACAGTGGGCCCCAAAGAAAGTCTTTGAAATGGCACATAAAACTAAAATAAACATTCATTGTTTCTTTACCCATCATCATCATCATAATAATAATAATAATAATAAACATAATAATAATAATAATAATAATAATAATAATAATAATAATAATAATAAACTGCAATCTTTCAACCAGCTCATTTAAGCATAAAAATTCACATAACCAATTCATAGTATAGTCACCAGAATGGATGGGATTATGTATAGAATTTAGGAATATGAGCCAGGCATCGGGACTCTAAACATTATAAAGAGTTTAGGGGAATGTGTAGAGGGCTAATACCCTGATGTCTTTTATTCCTTCTGCTTAGAGACAAAGGGGAAATGCTTTTGAAATCTTCCCCTCCGAGGGAAAATACTAATAGCTGACAAAATATGCTGTGGGTGCGTAGACAAGACCCAACAAGAATATTCACATTCACGCATACATACACACGCGCGCACATACACACAAACACCTATATATATGTGTATATGTATATATTTATATACATACACATATATATACATACATATGTGTATGTGTCTCTGTATGTCTGTGCGTTTATGGATGTATGTGTACGTATTTTTATTTGAAATCTTTGATGAAAAATGCTAATTTTTCTAAGAATTCTGATGAACAACTGCTTATTCATTACGAGACAAATTTAGTTAGCAATAAACATATGACGCCCAGGGTAGATTAACCAGCCGATACACAGTATTTATGGTGATAAACAGCATTTATGGTGTTCTCCCAAATATTTTTATATTAAAGCTAACTCATATCATACAAGCGTGCCCACTTACAGGACACTAGAGGAAGGTAAACCACACCCCGTATATATGAAATGGCGCATCAAATTGATGCTGACGTCTGCCTTGTTGGCTGACACGAAACTAGGATAAATTGTATCCAGGTTTAGGATGCAATGAAATTCCCAGTCATTCTGTTAGCTCCACTGTCTCTCTGTGACTCACTACCACACACACACATTTTAATGAATGTAGTAAATATTCTTGGAAAAAGAAGAATCACATTTGTAAACATGGTAACTGACATGAGGTCCAATGAGGTTTGTCGATCCTCACCCACTGACAACTGTCAGGTGTGGATTTTTAGTTTCCAATGGTTTTATATGTTTGTTTATAGTGTTCCCCAGCATATATATATATATATATATATATATATATATATATATATATATATATATATATATATATATATATATATATATATATATATATATATATATATATTGTAGACTGGTTTTACTACGCATGAGTCCTTCCTCAGTGGCTTAGAAATAAAGTCGAAACAAGTCAGGACCTACAGCCAGTATGTTGTTTGTTAACCTGTGGTTAAATTGGCACAAGCAAAAGTATATATATACACACACACGTATGTATATATACTATATATACACATTTATTTACATATATATATATTCTATATATATACACATATATATATATATATATATATATATATATATATATATATATATATATATATATATATATATAAATGTATTTATATTTACATATATATATATATATATATATATATATATATATATATATATATATATATATATATATATATATATATATATATAAATATATATATATATATATATATATATATATATATATATATATATATATATATATATATATATATATATATATATATATATATATATATATATATACATACGTGCTAGCCCCATGTCCTAACGGCATACCAAAACCAGCTGCTTCTTTTTACCTTATAAACTGAAAATGACCTAAAAAAAAAAAGGGCCATGAAAATTAGTCTGGCCCCCCTACATTCACCCTAGACACATGGAAATAATTGAACCCCTTTTTCGTGTCCGTAAATAAGGCAGATGTCAGCATTAAATTCGACCTCTGGTCCACTTACACAGGGTGTGGCTAATTTCCCCAGCAAAGCTTTTAGTTAGACTTGCCCTTAAAAGGAGTTAATTAAATAAAAGGATCTTTTTTTTTGGTTTTCTGTAAAAGAAAACTATTGTGCCGGCTTTGTCTGTCCGTCCGCACTTTTTCTGTCCGCCCTCAGATCTTAAAAACTACTGAGGCTAGAGGGCTGTAAATTGGTATGTTGATCATCCACCATCCAGTCATCAAACTTACCAATTGGAGCCCTGTAGCCTCAGTAGTTTTTATTTTAATTAAGGTTAAAGTTAGCCAACATCGTGCTTCTGGCAACGACATAGGAAAGGCCACCACAGGGCCGTGGTTAAAATTTCATGGGACGCGGCTCATACAGCATTGTACCGAGCCCACCGAAAGATAGATCTATTTTCGGTGGCCTTGATTATACGCTGTACAGAAAACTCGATGGCGCTGAAGAAACTTCGGTGCATGTTTTACTGGTTTTACTCGAAGTTAATTTCAACAAGCTAAGCCCATAGCTTAAAAAGAGGAAAGATAGTTTAAGAATTTTCCTAAATTATAAATGACGATTCAAACTACTGTGGCGCTAAATAGAAAAATTACAGCAGATCTATGATGGGGTATTACTGATTCTCAGTGTTTCTAATATCAACAGCATAACAAGTTAAAAATAGGCCGAAGTTTCTTTGGCACAAACGAGTTTTCTGTACAGCCGCTACAACGTATAATCAAGGCCACCGAAAACAGATCTACCTTTCGGTGGTCTCGGCCGTGGTGCTAACTTTAACCTTAAATAAAATAAAAATTACAGAGGAGGCTAGATGGCTGCAATTTGGTATGTCTGTTGACTGGAGGGTGGATGATCAACATACCAATTTGCAGCCCTCTAGCCTCAGTAGTTTTTAAGATCTGAGGGCGGACAGAAAAAGTGCGGATGGACAGATAAAGCCGGCACAATAGTTTTCTTTTCAGAAAACTAAAAATGACGAAGTAATTATCTTATAATTACTATGTCCAAATAATTCAAAATTTATGTAAAGAACTTTGGTGAGGCCGCTAAACTTCATATAACAATATAAACAATAAAGGAAATAAGAGAAACGTCAACACAAAGATATTACAGACCTCATGCACTTGCACAAGTAATTCAGAAAGAGCACATAATGCATAAACCTGAAATAGTGGATGGCAGCAATGGCAACATATTTTTGAAGCCGTCTCTAAATCAGTCTGCGTTAGGCAAAGACATTCATTTATTGCCTCAGTAGGCCTGCGTCTCAGAGTGAAAGTGTGCTATACGTTTGACACGACGCAGCCGATTAAGGATTTATTTGTCAGATTGATTTCTCAATTTCAGCAATGTTACGCTCAGGATAATTAAGTTTGTAATCGATAGTTGGTTGACACACGTATTACATAATGAAGTTGGAAATCGCTGGTTGACACACGTATTACATAATGAAGCTGGAAATCGCTAGTTGATACGCGTATTACATAATTCAGTTCGAAACCGATAGTTGACGCACGTATTACATAATTAAGTTCGAAATCGCTAGCTGACACACGTATTACATTATTGAGTTCGAAATCGCTAGTTGACACACGTATTACATAATTAAGTTCGAGACCGATAGTTGACACACGTATTACATAATTAAAGTTAGAAATCGCTAGATGACACACGGATTACAGTACTGAGTTCGAAATCGCTAGTTGACACACGTATTGCACAATTAAGTTAGAAATCGCTAGTTGACACACGTATTACATTATTGAGTTCGAAATCGCTAGTTGACACAAGTATTGCACAATTAAGTTCGAAATCGCTAGTTGACACACGTATTACATAATTCAGTTCGACATCGCTAGTTGACGCACGTATTAAATATCATTCTCACAATTACTCACACATATCTGAGGCATCGAGGTAAATGGGAAGAACTGGAAGAGAGAAGAAGAGGAGGAGGAAGAGGAAGAATATTATATCAGTAGTCCGTACATATATGATTTTTTTAACCATTTCGTAGAGGTGAAAGTTTCTCTATTTTACCTTCAAGATAAATTTGTATACAGTGCGTTTCTGCCTCACTATTCATCTAAGTTGTCCTGTAGTGTATAATTCTGTATGTCAGTGTATTTCCAAATTTGATTGTACTGTGCCACGGACCATTTTTAATGAACACTGTCCCATGAACATCGTCATTGAATATATCACTTTCTCTCTCTCTCTCTCTCTCTCTCTCTCTCTCTCTCTCTCTCTCTCTCTCTCTCTCTCTCTCTCTCCACTCTTTGTCAGCTGTGAAATTGAAGCAATATTTTTTCTAGAAAATCGTAGTTTTTTTTTTTACTTGAAATCATTACTTCCAGAGAGCGAACCACAAGTCTCTCTGAAACCAGTGATTTACAACTGAATTGGAAATTGCATTAGATTGATTCAAAACAGAGAGAGAGAGAGAGAGAGAGAGAGAGAGAGAGAGAGAGAGAGAGAGAGAGAGAGAGAGAGAGAGAGAGAGAGGTGTTATGATTCAGTAATGCAGATTATTGACTAAATTTGTGTCAATGGTTTGATAACCGTACCAGTTATAACCCGAACTGTGTAAAGGATATCTTGCACGGTTCTCCCCGGTTTTATTTCTTTATTTTATTTAATATTTGCAGTACACTGAAAGGAAAAGTTCTGTTCCGAGTAGCCAATCATATTCATCAATTAAACTCATTCAAAATGATAAGAATATGGAGCACATACTATATACTATATATATATATATATATATATATATATATATATATATATATATATATATATATATATATATAATGTTATATATATATATATATATATATATATATATATATATATATATATATAATATATATATATATATATATATATATATATATATATAAATATGTGTGTGTGTGTTTATATGTATACATACACACATATGTGTGTGTAAGTATAAATGTAGGTACTTAGACACTTACATCCATACTTACAATTATAGTGGCTTCATGGCCTCCTAACTTCTCGATTTCATGATAGTTTTTGGATAAAATTTCCACTGAAAATCTTGAAATCCGAAAACAAATGAATAGCAAAGAAGCCTCCCTGCCGGAATCGATCCCATGATGGGTAGAAGGCTAAGCTCAGCCTCAGCCTTAACAGTGCCATCCAAACCCATGCCCTTGGACCAAAAGTGGCCCGTTTGATTTTGAAAGTGGCCCGCTAGAGACAAATAAGTAAACGTATATTTCTCTTTTTCATATCATAAAAATTTCTTGTTCCTAAATTCTGAGTAATATATATATATATATATATATATATATATATATCATATATACACATATATATACATATATATACACACATATACATACATACACACAGGCGGCCCGCATGACTTTTTGACTTTTTGTTTTTTCAAGAGTGGCCCTCAGACTAAACAACTTTTCAATGTTGGTTTTTATTTCATTATAAGTTGAAATATCCATTTTACTGGTTTCAACGTTGAGTTTTTTTCATTATACGTTGAAATATCCATTTTACTGTTTCATTTACCAACTGTATCTATTGTGATGACTTAAACGACATTCTAATTTAACAAGCGTCTGGTATTTTTGAGAACGGATAACTGAATTGAACTCAGTATAGAATTTAGGCCAAAGGCCAAGCACTGGGACCTATGAGGTCATTCAGCGCTGAAACGGAAATTGACAGTAAAAGGTTTGATAGGTGTAACAGGAGGAAAACCTCAAAGCAGTTGCACTATAAATCAATTGTTAGGAGAGGGTGGAAAGTAAGATGGAAGAAAGGGAATATGAAAGGAGGTACAGTAAAAGGAACGGAAGGGATTGCAAATGGGGCCTTAAAGAAGGCACGCTGCAAAGAACCTTAAGTAATGCCTAGAGGGCACCGCATGAGGTGCACTGACGGTAATACCCCCCTACGGGAGAGAACGAATAAGGAACACGAAGATAATTTTTCCAAAATAACATTGCAAAGTGAGATAGACAGACCTAAATATCACAAAAAAAGAAGAAAATAACAATAAAACTATTTTAAGGAAGTTTTAACAGCTAAAAGTTAAAAAGTACAATTACAACACTTGCTCGGCTTAATTACCACAAACATGATTAAAATTAACATAAACTGTGAACTAGAAAGCATTACATTATCACATTAAGATTAATTTCTATTAAACACGAAAGCAAAAAAAGAGAAACTACGAACATCTATTTATTCATTTACACGGACATGGATTAATTCCCGATTCGAAATCCATCGCATTACGGAATATGTAAAAAAGGATTTATCTAAATGGCAGCGCGAAAAAAAGCTTATGTTAAAACTGGGAATTGAGTCAGATCCGTTAAATACGAATGTCAGTTCGCACAAAACATGGAAGTTGCGACAAATGAAAAGTAAAAGAAAAAAAAAAAATGAATACAAATAAAATTAAAAGAATGGAAAATCCAATGAAATAAAAATGGACAGATCTATCCTCAAATCGATATGCTTCTTATAACGTACATACACAGACAATTATATATATATATATATATATATATATATATATATATATATATATATATATATATATATATATGTATACACACACATATATATACAGTATATATATATATATATATATATATATATATATATATATATATATATATATATATATATATATATATATATATATATATATCTACTGTGTGCATTATTGCTCTTACAATAAAGACACACATAAACGTATAAATACATATATACAAGCATACATACATTATATATATATGTATATATATACATACATTTTATAATACAAACACACATATATACATATATTTATATAAGCATTTACATTACACATACATATATTGATGCATTCACACATAAACACACACACACATACATACACACATACATACATACACACACACACACGCTAAACGGCTGAAAGTAATTGCAATCACTTTCCTGCGTGGCGCAAATGCATAACCACTTTTGAAATATGAATCCTGATGCGCAATAATAAATGCAATCATGCTTCATTTGACGCAACTAATGCGATTTTGCTCGTCACATGTTGCATCCCACAAACAGAGTAATTCACGTACAACAAAAACATAGGCGAATGACAGTGACGTATGCAATATAACCCGGGCCACTCTGAAGCGTTCCACTCGCTCGGAGATCGAACCCAGGGTCGCGTCTATATATTAGACAGTATGAGCAACTGGCATCCTAGGGTTAATGATAAAAATCCTACAAGAGTTATACATTAAGGAGAGTTACTGAAACGTTTAACTCGCTCGGAGATCGAACCCGGGATCACGTGTATATATTAGATAGCGCTAGCTACTGACATCCAAAAATTAACTGATGAAATCCTATAGAATCCTAGCAAAGGCATCCTAAAGTTAATTGATAAAAATCCTACAAGACTTTAAAATTAAGGAGTCACTGAAACGTTCCACTCGCTCGGAGATCGAACCCAGGGTCACGTGTACATATCAGACAGAGTCCTACCTATTGGTATCCCAAAGTTAAGTAATAAAAATCCTACAGGAGTTAGATACCAATTGTTAGGAGAGGGTCAAAGTAAGATGGAAGAAAGAGAATATGAACGGAGGTACAGTAAAAGAAATGAAAGAGGTTGCAGCTATGGGCCTGACGAAGGGACGCTGAAAAGAACCTTAAGTAATGCCTACAGTCCCCCGCATGAGGTGCACTGACGGCACTACCTCCCTACGGGGATAGAGATTTAGAGGATAATTTATAAATGTCATAATTTGGATAACTGCGTTAACGATCTTACGACGAGAATGAAACTTGACAAAAAACAAGTAAAAAATGCGTCTTAGTTCTTTCGGCGCAGTCGGGTTTTCTGTACACTGTATAATCAAGGCCACCGAAAATAGATCTATCTTTCGGTGGTCTTGGTATAATGCTGTATGAGCTGTGGCTCTTGAAACTTTAACCACGGCACGGTGGTGGCCTGTCCTATATCGTTGCCAGACGCACGATTATGGCTAACTTTAACCTTAAATAAAATAAAAACTACTGAGGCTAGAGGGCTGCAATTTGGTGCGTTTGTTGACTGGAGAGTGGATGATCAACATTCCAATTTACAGCCCTCTAGCCTCAGTAGTTTTTAAGATCTGAGGGCGGACAGACAAAGTGCGGACAGACAGACAAAGCCGGCACAACAGTATTTTTTTTTACAGAAAACTAAAATGAATTAAATCAATCGACTGTTTTTATGACAGGCCAAAAGTATGACAAATAAAAGAGGACAATAATAATTATAATGGATGACAAAGCAAGGCAAGAAAGGTACCCAAGACGATTTAAATTCTTGTCATTTGAATATGAGAATATTAATTATAAGTATGAGAATATTAATTAAAAGGAAGACTATCTAACTCGGTAATTACTGCTGGCGCATCCCTCAGAGGGCCTCATTTGTCATAAGCAATTAAAATGTAGCTTTAGCCGTTCATACTCTGTTGGTAAGTAATCTTGCATCTCTCGGATGAATTAGTTTAATTCTTCATTAATTTTTACTATTTTATGTTACAGCGGAAATTTTATTCTGAAATACAGTGATTGGGAGTTTATATACATAATCGTATAAACATATACACACCCACACACACACACACACACACACACACACACACATATACATATATATATATATATATATATATATATATATATATATATATATATATATATATATATATATATATATATATATATATATATATATACGTGTGTGTTAGTCCATCCACTTATCAAACAATTTCATTGCATAATCACACCGAAGACTTAATTAATTCAGCAACCTTACTTTACGTGATATACTTAAGAGTATGCTGGCGTGAGCTGTAATTAAACTCTACTTCTCCTGAAGGCTGAGAGTGGGAAGGGAGGCCAATAATTCCACTCTTATTAATGGTAAGGGTTCGACGTCTATCGAACGGGGTCCTCTCCGAACATAATTTGTACGCTTTTTCGATGTAAGGTCTTGAGAGTG
>NC_089796.1:3285000-3307500 GCF_040412425.1 Macrobrachium rosenbergii | reverse complement strand
AAGAAGATAACACTCCATTGTTCCCTTAGGCTTAAGTCCTACTTCCTCTCTCGATCGTATTTATATATATATATATATATATATATATATATATATATATATATATATATATATATATATATATATATATATATATATATATTTTTTTGTCCTGATCTGTATAGGCCTAAAAACATATTAAGATCGTTTGGAAACGACAAGCTTTAAATATACATAAAATTTATATATATATATATATATATATATATATATATATATATATATATATATATATATATATATATATATATATATATATATATATATATATATATATAGAGAGAGAGAGAGAGAGAGAGAGAGAGAGAGAGAGAGAGAGTTGTGAAAATGCATGGAATAACGGAACCAAAAATGCTTCATAAAAAAGTCAGTACGTCACACACGAATATTTTACGAGAGAGAGAGAGAGAGAGAGAGAGAGAGAGAGAGAGAGAGAGAGAGAGAGAGAGAGAGAGAGAGATAATGCCATGGACCCCTCCCGTTCAGTGGAAGTCTGGGCAGTTCAAACCGAGACCCTCTTGTATGTATGTATATATGTATGTATTCAAGTGTGCACATACGTATATATGCACGTTCCTTCTATATTCACGCAGCAAAGCGATGAGCGTATAAGCGGTTGAAATGCTATACACCGCCCTTAATGGCAATCAGGATCAGGTGCTATGCTTGCCGTTTTAGGCAACACTCGAGCCCGAATTGTTGCCGCCCCTATCGGTTGCGAGACTGCAATCCGAATCCTGCCCACAACAGTCAGCAGCAGCGTAGACAATTGTGATTCTGGGTAGGAATGCTTTTCATACCGACTGAACGCAACCAGTCGAGGATTCTACTGTAAGTTCAATGGAGACTCTAGGTCCTATTCTATTTAATCGATTATTAAACATTTTCTTTAATGTTTTGTTATTTATGTGAAATATATTGAAGTACTTTTCTGTTACTGATGTTTGAAATTGCCTTTACAAGCTGGAAGGATGAATTAAATTCGTGCCAAATAAACGCAACCAGTCAAGGATTCTAAGTTCAATAGAGCTCTGGGTCGTGTTCTGTTTATTAAAATATTAAACATTTTTCTTTCCTTTGTTATCAATCTGAAATATATTGAAGTACTTTTATGTAACTGATGTTTGAAACCGCCTTTACAAGCTGGAGGGATGAATTAAATTCATACCAAATAAACGCAACCAGTCTAGGATTCTAAGAACAATAGAGATCATAGGTTGTGCTCTATTCAATCGAGTATTAAAAATTTTTTCTTTAATATTTTGTTATTAATGTGGTTTAAATCGAAGTATTTTCATGTAATTAATGTGTAAAACTGTCTTTTCAAGCAGGAAAAGTGAATCAACTGACGGCAAATGTTGTGCTAAAGAGTAAAAAACTGGGTCACTGGATAAACAGTGACTGCCTGAATTTTATTTAAAGTATATATCATTCCTTCCCCTACAGAGGTTAATTCTGTCGCATATTTTAGGGTTATACTTCAATATCTCGTCCAAACTAACCAAACAGGCCCACACACACACACACACACACACACACACACACACATATATACATATATACATATATACATATATACATATATATATATATATATATATATATATATATATATATATATATATATATATATATATATATATATATACATTTCTGGCTCACATCAGGATCAGAACCCAGGCCTTTCAATTGAAAGACGAAACCGCTGCCTAACAAGCCACACAAGTCATAAAAAAATTTGTGTGTGGTTTGGTGGGCAGCGGTCTCATCTTTCAACTGGAAGACCTGGGTTCGATCCTGATGAGTCAGAAATTTATTTCTGGTCCAAAAGTAATTGTGCTGATTTTTGCTATATATATTATATATGTATATATACAATATATATATATATATATATATATATATATATATATATATATATATATATATATATATATATATATATATATATATATATATATATTATATAATGTTTAATGTTTATCGGCCACGTTTAGTCAGAATCACCAAAAGACTCCAAAACGCCAACGTAGAAGTGTCAATCATCACGTAATTGTAATTCTGTTAGGTTTCAGGAATTCAGATAAGGTCACGACCATTCCCGGAATGTCAAAATTCCTAAAAAAAGGTCACTTGGAATTGAACAACTGATGTTAATGTTACCGGTACCAGGAAGCGAGATCTGAATCTATGAATATGGATGAATGACGAGTCGGGAATCTTTTCACGTTATTGATTTTGAAAGGGCAATGGTGTTATTGATTTTGAAAGGGTTATGGCGTTATTAGTTTTGAAAGGGTAATGGCGTTATTAATTTTTCAACAGTAATTACGTTATTATCTTTCAAAAGGTAATGGCGTTATTGATTTTTAAAGGCCCATGGCGTTAATAATTTGGGAAGGGTAATGGCGTTATTGATCTTGAAATGGTAATGTCGTTATTAATTTTGCAACGGTAATTACGTTATTATCATTGAAAGTGTAATGGCGTTATTAATTTTGGAAAGGGTTATGGAGTTATTCATTTTGAAAAGGTAATGGCGTTATTGATTTTGAAAGGGTAATGGCGTTATTAATTTTGCAACGGTAATTACGCAATTATCTTTGAAAAGGTAATGGCGTTACTGATTTTGAAAGGGCTATGGCATTATTAATTTTGAAAGGGCAATGGCGCTACTGCATTTGATAGGATAATGGCGTTACTAATTTTGCAACGGTAATTACGTTATTATTTTTGAAAAGGTAATAGTGTTATTGTTTTTTAAATGGCCATGGCGTTATTGATTTTCAAAGGGCTATGGCGTTATTAATTTGAAAAAAGGTAATGGCGTCATTAATTTTGATAAGATAAAGGCGTTATTAGCAACTGTGTTCGCGAGAGTGATTTCCTAGAAAATTCACATAGCACAGAACTAATCTGTTTCAAGTATTACACACAAAGGAATTTTAAAAGGGAAGGCACTTGGCCCAAAGTATATTCCAAATTAAATTCTTGTATTATAGCACTTGCCCAAAGCATAAATTGCATAAGCACAGATTGTATAATAGTTAAGAATTCAAAGTACAATGTATATAAAAAAATATCAAAATCATTTAAGGTTAGAAGCACGAATTCCCAATAAAGAAAGTCTAAAATTATTTCTAATTACTGGCTGAAATTCCAAGAAAAGTCTAAAATTCTGTGTAATTACTGGTACAAAATTATGAAAGGCTGAAATTCTTTGTAATTATGGGCACGAAGCTCCATTTAAGTTAGCAACTTCTTGCACCAAAAATTCCATAGGTCTGTGTAATTCCTCCCACGAAGTTCCCATCAAGAAAAGTCTAAAATCCTTAATAATTACGGGCAAAGAATCCCTAGACCCCAAGTCATTAATTCCTTTGTAATTACTAGCACGAAAACCACCCCTAAAAGACTAAAATTCTTTGTAATTACTGGCACGAAATAAAAAGTCAAAAAGTCTTTGTAATTACTGGCACGAAATAAAAAAAAATATATAAAAATATTTGTAAATAAAATCACTAAGTGTCTGAATCCATCTAAAACTATCTTATGCAATTTCATACAAGAAATTTCTTACAAAACCTTACACCCTCAATAACTTATGCTTCCATCCTAAGCGTAAGTTGAAATACAGTATGTCTAAGAATACAATGGAATATAGAATTTAGGTCAAAGACCAAGCGCTGGGACCTACGGGGTCATTCAGCGCCGAAACGTAAATTGGGAGTAGAAAGGTTTGAAAGGTGTAAAAGGAGGAAAACCTCGCAAGAGAATATGAATGGAGGTACAGTAAAAGGAATGAAAGGGGGTTGCAACTAGGGACCGAATGAACGCTGCAGCGAACCTAAGTAATGCCTACAGTGCACCGCGTGAGATGCACTGACGCCAACTCCCTACGGGTTACAGTATGTCTAAGAACAGTCTTTCATTATAAACCGAAATAACTTTGGAAATCAATTTCTTGTTTCACGAGAATGGGAAATAAAAATTTCCATGGACTAATGCAATGTCGGAAATAATATAATTGATTGTTTATTTTTCTTAAGACCTGTATAATCGAGAAATACGAATATGCAGTTCACGATCAAATATGACGCACTCTCATTAGATGACAGAAATCTCGAGGCAATTAGCTGATAAAATAATAAAACTTCAATCAATGCGCTTACGAAACTAATGACAGAAATACCTAATAATGACACTTACGGACATCATTACAAATTTCAAAGGTCATCATAATGATTGAGCCCTTTCTAGAATGTAAAATAACCAAGTATTACTTTCTACAATCCTATTTTTCTTAGAAGGGGTGGCTCCATAGCCTCTTCCACTTTAGCGGCGGCCAACGACAGCTGACTAACCACCAATTAAAATATTCATTAGTAGAGTCAACTGATGTATAATGGATTTTTCATGTACCGGCCCAAGTCATTCGCCCCCTTGGGATCGATCTCGGGTATCTCGCTGGTGAAGCAAGGTTCGTACCAGTGAGTGAAGAGGATTATTATTATTATTATTATTATTATTATTATTATTATTATTATTATTATTATTATTATTCCAAGAAATTAAATACTATAAATACTGTACACAGGAAATAAAACAAAGGGATTACCTTAAGCAACATCAAAATATGTATGTATATATATATATATATATTGTGTGTGTGTATATATATATATATATATATATATATATATATATATATATATATATATATATATATATATATATATAAAGTATGCAAGCATGTAAAGATAAGGAACCGTTCAAATTTCAATATTTTCAATCAAATAAGAGACAAAAGCAATGGTGCATGTCGCTTTGCAGATGCAATGCAGTTCACTCGACCCTACTGGCACCAGATTCCATGACGAATGCATCGCAGATTCACTTCAAAATTTGCATACAAGGAAAAAAAAACAATACATCACCGTTGCACTGCTCTGACATTTACTTATGATAAAAGCTGCATCTGTACGATTGTGATGAATAAGTAATGGCGATATTCAAGATTAAAACGAAGACAATCTTCCAGTTTCTGCATTTTTCACGATTTTTATTTTGTACAACTTTGCAAGGGTGAATGTTGAAACGAGGAACGATAAGAGTTACAAGTTTGTTCATCGTGAAAGAATTTTTTTGATGAATTCAAAATGGAAATTTAAAATATGAAAATAAATAAGTTTCACACGTAAATGGTAAATGCCATAATAAAGCATATATTTTTAAATGAAATGTTATGAAAAATTAAAATATCATTATTCAGATATAATTCGTTATAATATCTCTAACGTGAAGGTATAAAAGATATACAGAATAAACTCATATCAACTAAACTCTCACTCTGAGATTAATTTATAGTGCAATCAAATAAGCAATGCTGTAAACACCTGGTATGCAACGCCCCCCCCCCCGTCTCTCTCTCTCTGGTGAGATTGGTGTTATACATCTCAAAGGTTAAATTCACTTTCTCTCTCTCTCTCTCTCTCTCTCTCTCTCTCTCTCTCTCTCTCTGGTGAGATTGGGGTTATACATCTCAAAAGGTTAAATTTTTTTTTTCTCTCTCTCTCTCTCTCTCTCTCTGGTGAGATTGGGATCATACGTGTCAAAGATTAAATTCATTCTCTCTCTCTCTCTCTCTCTCTCTCTCTCTCTCTCTCTCTCTCTCTCTCTCTCTCTCTCTGGTGAAATTGGGGTTATACATCTCAAAGGTTAAATTCATTCTCTCTCTCTCTGGTGAGATGGGGGTTATACATCTTAAAGGTTAAAATCTCTCTCTCTCTCTCTCTCTCTCTGGTGAGATTGGGGTTATACATCTCAAAGGTTAAATTCACTCTCTCTCTCTCTGGTGAGATTGGGGTTATACATCTCAAAAGTTAAATTCACTCCCTCTCTCCCTCTCTCTCTCTCTCTGGTGAGATTGGGGTTACACATCTTAAAGGTTAAATTCTCTCTCTCTCTCTCTCTCTCTCTCTCTCTCTCTCCCTTTGTTCCTCTATTCATTTTATCTCTTCCTTAAAGATTATAACAAAGATTTCGAATCGAATCGAAGCAAAAATTGAACCATTCTTAATTGAACAAACATCACGTCAAAGCTGAAACAACATAACAAGGTTTGTTTATCTACGTTATGCGGGCCTCATGCCAACATGGGCCTCTGCCAAGGGTGCTAAAGGGTATACAAGGCCCAGTTTGACCGTCTGGACTTTGTCCACTCGACAGATAAGCAACATGACAAGAATAAGCTATCTATACATGTATATATATATATATATATATATATATATATATATATATATATATATATATATATATATATATATATATATATATATATGTATGTATGTGTGTGTATATACTGTTTTATACACATATATCTATGTATTTCCAGATGTGTATAAAAACAAAATAGATTTTTAAATACTTAGTGATACCTTTACAAAATTCACACCACGCACACACAAACACAGACACTATATATCCTTCAAAAGCTTCACTATATATATATATATATATATACCCCCTCGAGGTCCTACCAGCACCTCATCAATCTCCCGTATCTCCATCCCTGTGTCCCAAAGCAGTCAAAACCCAGGTATTTTTCACTCGCCATTTAGGACAATCACCAGTGTTTTCAACGTGGTTAAGGCCTTTCAGAGGCGCTATGGATTTCCAATAACCTTGCCTATAATATTCCTTTCCCACCCCGAGTCAGATATCGAACGCGGGTTCCTCTGTTTTAAGAGAGAGAGAGAGAGAGAGAGAGAGAGAGTCTAGAGAGAGAGGTAGAGAGAGAGAGAGAGAGGACAAGAGAGAGTGTTTGATAACGTGTGTAAGGCCTTTCAGAAAGAGGGAAGAAGTTTATTTGAGAGAGAGAGAGAGAGAGAGAGAGAGAGAGAGAGAGAGAGAGAGAGAGAGAGAGAGAGAGAGAGAGAATATGATAGTTGTAGTGTGGATAAAGAGGGTTTTGAGAGAGAGAGAGAGAGAGAGAGAGAGAGAGAGAGAGAGAGAGAGAGAGAGAGAGAGAGAGAGAGAGTTGATAGTGTGGAGGGAGACAGAGGGAAGAAGTGGATTTAAGAAGAGAGAGAGAGAGAGAGAGAGAGAGAGAGAGAGAGAGAGAGAGAGAGAGAAACACGTAAAAATGAATTACCTGAAAGAAAAATCTACTTAGTATTCGGAGACATATATGTCCCTCTCTCTCATTAACGAATTGTTGGTCTATTTCAGATGTAATACTTAATTTAAATGCTTCGTTTCATACTTCATGAGAATACTTACACTTTTATTCGATATAGTATTTTATTATTGAAATATGAACAAAATAAAAACTATTCTTTTATGTATGTACCGAACCTGTACCGTTTTGCCTGGATACGTAATTCATAAGGTTTATCATAAATGTATACAGTTCCTGTATTGTAGGTATATATGTATATTCTAATAATTATTGTATGTATATATGTATATTCTAATAATTTTTCATATATCATGACTCATTCGCGAAATATTTTGGTTCTATATTGATGCTTAATGAAGATGAAATTTGAATACCTATACTTTTAATTACATTGTCACCGTATTCTATTACAGAGATCAAATGTATTCGATAAGATCTCATAAATTATTTACTTTTTATCAATAATTAATATTTATATTCATACTTTACTCATGGGCAAATGAATAGGATATAAGTTCGGTTAATGTCCATATTTTCATTTACATGCCAGTCGAAAGCTATGCCGATATACAACGTCATTTTTAGAATTAACAAGTATAAAATGCGCCAAAGTTTCTTCGGCGCAATCGAGTTTCTGCACAGACGCTACAGCGTATAATCGAGGCCACGAAAAACAGATCTATCTTTCGGTGGCCTCGGTATAATGCTGTATGACCCGCGGCCCATGAAACTTTAACCACGGCTGGGTGGTGGCCTCTCTTACATCGTTGCCAGACGCACGATTATAGATAAATGTAACCTTAAATAAAATCAAAACTAATGAGGCTAGAGGGCTGCAATTTGGTATAGTTGATGACTGGAGTAAGGATGATCAACATACCAATTTGCAGCCCTCTAGCCTCAGTAGTTTGTTAGATCTGAGGGCGGATAGAAAATGTGCGGACAGAATAAAGTGCGGACGGACAAAGCCGGCACAATAGTTTTCTTTTGCAGAAAACTAAAAATTAATAATTTAAGGGAGTTTTGAACTGAAAGAGGGAAATAAACATATGCTTTAATTATGGAAAAAGTAAATGCCTAAGATTTTTTTGTAGCAGATTTCGACTGACCTTATGTTATGAATCCTTTATAACGTTTAAAAGTATCTACTTATGAAATAATACGAAAACATTAAACTTTAGAATTATACGTATAAGAAAAACAAGATCCACTTTCTAGGAAGATAATTTAGATATTCATACTTATACGACTGCGTCTTATGCAATAAATCATTTATAAAGGTGGTAACTATCAGCTTATAAATACGAAAACATTAAACTTGACAATTAAACTTCTAGGAAAAAAACAAGCCAACTTTATACGAAGATAATTTAGATATCAACACGATAGTAAAATAAAAAGCAATTCATAACAGATTATAATAAACCCACTGCAAATACACCACCGGAAATGTGATGACGTCACTCAACAGAGCCTCAAAAACATCGCCAGTCGGTGCGCGACCTCGCAATGCACAGCGCTGCTCGAAGAGCTCTGCAAAATTCAGCTGTTTTTGGTGTTGCTGCCGCTGTAATGCTGTTCTTGCTGTTGATGGAGATGTTGTTGGCGAAGGGAGAGGGGGAGAGGGGAGAGTTTATCAACATGCAGACACGCACTGGCAAGGATGGGGGGCGAACGTCTATAATAAGCCATATTGCTAAAAAGGGTTCAAGGTCGACAGCGCTTCCTGAATTTTTATCGGAATTAATATTTCGAGGAGACGGGAAACCTGGTCCACCTTTGCAAGCCCAGGGATGAGGAAAGAAAAAATAAAAGTTAAAAATGCGCCGAAGTTTCTTCGGTGCGATCGAGTTTTCTGTACAGATTATAATCAAGGCCACCGAAAATAGATCTATCTTTCGATGGTCTCGGTATAATGCTGTATGAGACGCGGCCTGTCCTCTATCGTTGCCAGACGCACGATTATGGCTAACTTTAGCCTTAAATAAAATAAAATAAAAAAACTACTGAGGCTAGAGGGGTGCAATTTGGTATGTTTGATGATTGGAGGGTGGATGACCAACATACCAATTTGCAGCCCTCTAGCCTCAGCAGTTTTTAAGATCTGAGGGCGGACAGACAAAGTGCGGACAGATAAAGTGCGGACGGACAGACAAAGCCGGCACAATAGTTTTCTTTTACAGAAAACTGAAATGGACAAAGGAAGTGATAAATGCACTGCCTCTTAACATTAGGAAGATTCTAAGCGTAAGGAAATTTTCGGGGAGTTAGGGCCAATAGAACGGGAAACCTAACGTCCGTTACACGCCCAGGGCCGAGGAAAGAAAGAATAAGCAAATTGAAGGAATAACCAAACTTCCTCTTAACGACAGGAAGGTTATTAGGGTAGGGAAAAGCAGAAACAACGTGAGAATTCCAAAGTTTGAGAGAAAAAGTGATTAGACGTCGCGCCCATATAATTTCAACAGTACAATAATGATAACTACACTGGTTTTTTTCTGATTATCATTTTAGTTTTCTGAAAAGAAAACTATTGTGCCGGCTTTGTCTGTCCGTCCGCGCTTTTTCTGTCCGCATCCAGAACTTAAAAACTACTGAGGCTAGAGGGCTGCAAATTGGTACGTTGATCATCCACCCTCCAATCACCAAACATACCAAATTGCAGCCCTCTAGCCTCAGTAGGTTTTATTTTATTTGAGGTTAAATTTAGCCATTATCGTGCTTCTGGCAACGCAACAGCACAGGCCACAACGGCAGGCTGAGAGTTTCACGGGACGCGGCTCATACGCCATTATACCGAGACCACCTAAGGATAGATCCATTTTCGGTGGCCTTGATTATGAGCTGTACAGAAAGCTCGATTGCGCCGAAGAAACTTCGGCGCATTTTTTACATGTTATTGATTATTACCACACTATTGATTTCACTCTAATTATCATTACGCTACATAAAACAATTTCACCCTCACAATATTCTGAATACCTTATTTGCCATTTTGTCGTTATAATCCCAGTTGTTGCTATAACTGCAGTTGTTTTTATAACAGCAGGTTTTGTTATAACTGATTATAACCACAGTTGTTATAACTGCAGTTGTTGTTATAACCACAATTGATATACCAGCAGTTTTTATTATACCCGCAATTGCTATAATCCCAGTTGTTGTTATAACTACAGTTGCTGTTACAACCGCAGTTGTTATAATTGCCCTTGTTATAATTGCTCTCATTATAAATGCACTTCTTATAATTGCTCTTATTATAATTGCACTTGTTATAATTGCAGTTGTTATACCCACAATTGTTATAACCGTAGCTGTTGTTATAACCACAGCCGTTGTCATGGCAGACAGGGGAACTGTTCCGAGAACTGGTAATCCCTCCGCTCATAAACGCTCATCCGGAGAGACTATAAAAAAACAGTACACCTGAACTGCCGATGAAAAAAAAAAAAATAAAAAAATATATATATATATATATATATATATATATATATATATATATATATATATATATATATATATATATATATATATATATATATATATATATATATATATATATATATATATATACATATGTATATATATAAAACATACAAATAAAACAATATTGAAGACCGGAAACAGCACAATCTATTCATATATAATGATATCAGAGGCCAACGGGAGGGACAAACTACTGCCCCTTTCTTGCCCAGACCTGAGGAAACGAGAAAAATATGGCTCAAAACCACACAACAAAATATAATTATGATAAAAATTATAAAATAAATTAATAAAACAATATTGAAGACCACCGGAAAAAACACAATCTATTCTTATATTTTGATATCAGAGGCCAATGGGAGGGGCAAACTAAGCCCCCTTTCTTGCCCAGTCCTGAGGAAACAAGAAAAGTGAGGCTCTGTACGAAACAACAAAAAATATTTAGATTAAAATATCAATAAAATAAAAGCGAATGAAATATTGAAGACGGGAAACAATACAATCTCTTCTTATATTTTGATAGCAAGAGGCCGATGGGAGGGGGAAACTAATGCTCCCCTTCTTGCCCAGAACCGAGGAAAGAAGTAAACAACAAGACTTCACGAACAGACGCAGTTAAGAGATTATTCTTGTAAGGATTTAGAACCATAAAATAACCAGATGGATTTAAGGAATATCAGATCGCCGAGAATTTTCAAAACGAAAAGGATGAAAGTATGAATGAGCCCAAAAACGAGCAACCAGAATTCGATTCTTACTGAGAGAGAGAGAGAGAGACACTGTAGCATTACACAATTCGGTGTTTCCAGAGAGAGAGAGAGAGAGAGAGAGAGAGAGAGAGAGAGAGAGAGAGAGAGAGAGAGAGAGAGAGAGACTAAGATTGCACAATTCGAGTTCGAGAGAGAGAGAGAGAGAGAGAGAGAGAGAGAGAGAGAGAGAGAGAGAGAGAGAGAGAGAGAGAGAGCCTGTAGGATTGTACAAATCTGCGTTCCCTGAGAGAGAGAGAGAGAGAGAGAGAGAGAGAGAGAGAGAGAGAGAGAGAGAGAGAGAGAGAGAGAGAGCCTGGAGGATCGCAGACGTACCCAAAAACTTCGAGAAATCTAGAGGTTAAGATATTGCACATATCTTGTATTACCACACACGCAGTTCCTCGACGTCCGTGATTTACACAAATACCCCAACAGAGGGCGACATATCCGTCCACGAGCATGGCAAAACAACATCCGTCCACAAGCAGAGCAAAACAACATCCGTCCACGAGCAGAGCAAAACAACATCCGTCCACGAGCAGAGCAAAACAACATCCGTCCACGAGCAGAGCAAAACAACATCCGTCCACACAAGCAGAGCAAAACAACATCCGTCCACACAAGCAGAGCAAAACAACACGAGTCTCTCTCAGAACACCCGATCACAAGCAGAGCAAAACAACATCCGTCCACACAAGCAGAGCAAAACAACACGAGTCTCTCTCAGAACACCCGATCACAAGCAGAGCAAAACAACATCCGTCCACGAGCAGAGCAAAACAACATCCGTCCACGAGCAGAGCAAAACAACATCCGTCCACAAGCAGAGCAAAACAACATCCGTCCACACAAGCAGAGCAAAACAACACGAGTCTCTCTCAGAACACCCGATCACAAGCAGAGCAAAACAACATCCGTCCACACAAGCAGAGCAAAACAACACGAGTCTCTCTCAGAACACCTGATCACAAGCAGAGCAAAACAACATCCGTCCACACAAGCAGAGCAAAACAACACGAGTCTCTCAGAACACCCGATCACAAGCAGAGCAAAACAACATCCGTCCACACAAGCAGAGCAAAACAACACGAGTCTCTCTCAGAACACCCGATCACAAGCAGAGCAAAACAACATCCGTCCACGAGCAGAGCAAAACAACATCCGTCCACGAGCAGAGTAAAACAACATCCGTCCACGAGCAGAGCAAAACTACATCCGTCCACACAAGCAGAGCAAAACAACACGAGTCTCTCCCAGAACACCCGATCACAAGCAGAGCAAAACAACACCCGTCCACAAGCAGAGCAAAACAACACCCGATCACAAGCAGAGCAAAACAACATCCGTCCACAAGCAGAGCAAAACAACACGAGTCTCTCCCAGAACACCCGATCACAAGCAGAGCAAAACAACATCCGTCCATGAGCAGAGCAAAACAACACCCGATCACAAGCAGAGCAAAACAACATCCGTCCACGAGCAGAGCAAAACAACACCCGATCACAAGCAGAGCAAAACAACATCCGTCCATGAGCAGAGCAAAACAACACCCGATCACAAGCAGAGCAAAACAACATCCGTCCACACAAGCAGAGCAAAACAACAATAGTCTCTCCCAGAAGGCGTTGTTGCGTGTTGTTGCGACCTTCCCTCCAGTAAGATACGAGTGATTACCTTACGGGCGCTGGAATCTATCCACGCGAGATTAACTCTGCGCCGGCCTGACCCGATTCGCAAATCGGCTCTAATCCCGTAACTAACGATAAGTTCGGATATTCTTGTGGTGGGAGATTACTTTTTTTTTTTTGAGAAGACATGATCGTTATGCTTTAAATAGAGATATATTATATTATTATTATTATTATTATTATTATTATTATTATTATTATTATTATTATTATTCAGGTGATGAACGCTATTCATACGAAACAAGCCCACAAAAGAGGCCACTGACTCGAAATTGAAGCTCCCAAAAAATATAGTGTCCACTCGAAAGAAGTAACAGAAGGTAACGGGAAATACGGAAAAATGAAATCAGTTATTAGAAAAACAGATAAGTTAACAAATAAATAAATAAATACAAATGTACAAAAATAAAATACAAGAGGAACTGTATTAGGGTAGTAATGCATTGAATGTTACCAAGGAAATACAAGGGTTGAATCAAATGCTTTTGATGTCATACTACTGCAATTTAAGGAGACAATATTCTTTCAAAGCTGACAGATGTATATTCTAGTATAGTGATTTCGTGGTTACTATTTTTTCGAAGACATGATCGTTAGGCTTTAAATAGAGATAGAAAACAGACGAATTTAATGCTTCTGGTGTCGTACTTATGAATGCTGAAGGAGAAAATATTCTTTCAATATTGATAAAGCTATGCTTTTTGCCAAATCAAATGTGGTTTTTCAGCTAGAGACCTAAAAGAAGGTATGATCTAATGACAAGACTGATTAAAAGGAGAATGATGGCATTAGGAATGACATGGCCCACTTAAAAATTAAAATATAAAACCCTCTACCCATCCTACACATACACATTTACTCTCAAACACAGACACACGCGCACACACTTACACACAAACCACCATCCTCGGAAAAGTGATCTATAACCTCCTCTCTCTGTTATCTAAAGAGCAATTTAATGATTGAGATCAGCAGTCACGCAATAGGGTCGATAAGCCATTCAATAATCGACCTCCTGTGCTATTTACCAAGTCTCAGTCAAGTCTAAATATCCCTGTGCTATTTACCAAGTCTAAGCCAAGACTAAATATCCCTGTGCTATTTACAAAGTATATATATACTCTTATGCTGTTTACCAAGTATAAGTCAAGTCTAAATACTCCTATGCTGTTTACCAAGTCTAAGTCAAGTCTAAATACTCCTATGCTATTTACCAAGTCTAAGTCAAGTCTAAATAACCCTATGTTATTTACCAGGCCTAAGTCAAGTCTAAATACCCCTGTGCTATTTACCAAGCCTAAGTCACGCCTGAACAGTCTGAAAAAGTCTTGGTAAACAGATATTACGAAAAAGAAAGACTGAAATCCTTCCATACATCACAAGGCTGAGAGTGTTAGAGAAAAGTCTGGGTCTCCATAAGCCATTTAATACATGACCTCCCTATGCTATTTACTAAGTCTAAGTCAAGTCTAAACAGTCGGAAAAAGTCTTGTACAACAGATATTACGAAAAGAAAGGCTGAATCCTTTCAAAAATCACCAGACGAAAAGTGCAATTGAAAAGTCCTGGTCCACGAATGGCCTAGGGAATCGAATCCTAAAAACAAATCCTTCCACGTCCAGCAAAGGATATAAAGGATATAAAATCCTTCGATTAACGGCCGGGCCAACAACGAAACACACAATCCTACGAAGACCCAAATGGCCCGTTACCCCATTTACGATTGAGGGAGTAAACAGAAATTCATTAGGAAAGTTCTACAAACCCATAAACTTGACACGTCTTTGGTGGACCAATACCAGCGTTCGCTTATCTCGAGTTTTACTTATTCACCGAATTCGCGACAAAAATGGACCGATTTATCGAATGGTGCCTGTATATTTGATTGTACCAAGCACTGGGCAGGTTGCTAAGGCATGCAAGCAGCCAGTGGGCTCGGTCGCGAAAGCAGGTAGAATGCGACCCTGAGATTTTCGGTTCAATCATTAGAAATTTAAGCAAAGGTCCTATGACGAGGTTTTGAAGCCGTTCCATTATTATTATTATTATTATTATTATTATTATTATTATTATATTATTATTATTATTATTATTATTATTATTAAATTTAAGCAAAGGTCCTATGACGAGGTTTTGAAGTCGTTTCGTTATTATTATTATTATTATTATTATTATTATTATTATTATTATTATTATTAAATTTAAGCGTTATTATTATTATTATTATTATTATTATTATTATTATTATTATTATTATTATTATTATTATTATTATTATTAATTTAAGCAAAGGTCCTATGACGAGGTTTTGAAGTCGTTCCATTATTATTATTATTATTATTATTATTATTATTATTATTATTATTATTATTATTATTATTATTATTATTATTATTATTATTATTATTCAGAAGATGAACCCTATTCATACGGAACAAGCCCACCACAGGGGCCACTGACTCGAAATTCAGGCTTCCAAAGAATATTATGGTGTTCATTTGAAAGAAGCAACAGAGGGTAATAGGAATCACAGAAAGAAGAGATCAGTTAATAAAAAGGAAAAATAAATAAGCAAATTAATAAATAAACAGATGAAAATGTAAGCAAATTATTAAAATACAAGAATTGTTTTAGGGTAGCAATGCTTTGCATCTCTGCTTAAACTTTTGAGGTTCCTATTGCACAGCTTCCTCAGGGGGACTGTTCCACAGTCCAAAGGTGTCAGGAGTAAAGGACCTCTGGAACTGAAAGGGTATCAGGTAAATTCGATAGTCAGATTTTTTCCGGCAAACATCAGCTAATATATAACGCAAGAATCGCCAAAATAATAATAATAATAATAATAATAATAATAATAATAATAATAATAATAATAATAATAATAATATCATCATATTATTCTAAAACAATTATGGTGTGCCTTCACCATTTTTTTTGTTAGCATCTGTCAAGAACATTTCGCAAAAGAAAACAATAAAAAATATATATTAGTTTTCACAGAACGGCTTATGGTCGGAGATGGACAAGTTGACATAACATTGATTAAAGAATTAGAGATTGTGGGAAGATAAATATTCTTTCCTAAATCTCTCATGCAAAGTCAGAATGATTAAGCTTCTTAGTGGGAATGGAAAGTCATAAATATATCATATGTTTTAAATCTGGAATGAAATAACAAACTTCAGAGTCAAAGTAATCCTGGAATTGCATGATACGATACTTAGAGAAAAATACATAAAGCTGAATTTCGGCTGCAATCCTGGAATTTCATAGTTCAAACATTCAGGAATCGCGGATGTATTGCAATAAATTTTTTCCGTAATCCTTAAATTGTCTCGTAAAATATCAAGTTCACTTAAACCCCAAAAAATCATATAAAATGAACCATAAAAATGATATCATATTTGATAAGTGGCATTCCTTTGTGTCCAAGCTCTTATAGATAAAATGCTACGAAACTAAATCTATGCCTATGCCCTAATCTTCGTAGTATCATAAAAATGAAATTTAAAAAATGCAGTAAACACAAGATTTGTCTCGAATTTGACGATTAACTATGTATGGGAAAAATATTCACCATCAACAGTGCCTTTAAACGTAGTGTTTATTTTTTCCGGCTAGTGAAAATACCTTTGCAATGAAAATAAAATACTTGAGAGAGAGAGAGAGAGAGAGAGAGAGAGAGAGAGAGAGAGAGAGAGAGAGAGAGAGAGAGAGAGAGATAATCTGTAAATGTTATCACCTCCAGATGAGGAAATGCCTGAGAGAGAGAGAGAGAGAGAGAGAGAGAGAGAGAGAGAGAGAGAGAGAGAGAGAGAGAGAGAGAGAGAGAGAGTCTGTAGAATGGTATCACCTCCAGATGAGGAAATACCTGAGAGAGAGAGAGAGAGAGAGAGAGAGAGAGAGAGAGAGAGAGAGAGAGAGAGAGAGAGAGAGAGAAAGTTACTTAGCCCAGAGGCAATACACAAGAATATTACATCAATGAAACTTTAATTTTACAGAATTTCCAGCTTAAGGGTTCCTTCCAGGCAAGCACAATCGATTCCAGGAATTCCAGCGTTGACCGTCGATGGAAAACGATCGACATGGGACATACAAAACACACGCAACGGAGGAACGTCTTTGGGTTCATTCCGTGGGGGCTTGCAACCTCATCCCAAGAGGACACACACGCATTAGATACATATATATACATACATATACACACACACACACACACACACATATATATATATATATATATATATATATATATATATATATATATATATATATATATATATATATATATAACTACATACATACAATTAGCCAACACACGATCACGTGTGGAACAGATATAAATTTCTGACTCACATCAGGATCGAACCCAGGTCTTTTAATTGAAGGACCTGAGTTCGATCATGATGTGAGTCAGAAATTCATTAATATATATACATACTGTATATGAATATATATATAATATGTATATATATACATACATATATATATATATATATATATATATATATATGTATATACATATATATATATATACATATATATAATATAATATACATATATATAATGCAAATCGCGCTATCGGTGATAAAATTAGCAATTCAGATGGAGTGATTTTGGGAATAAGCAGAACTGAAAAATAAACAAAAAACAATATTGATGCACTTTCAAGTTAATAAAACAACCCTTTTTTTCTATTATTGCTAAGATGTCACTGCAAATCAAAAGCAATGTCACTGAAATTTAAAAGGTAATAAAATCGTCATTATATGTTATGGAAGATTAAGTGTTTGAACCCCAATGGGGATAAAATTCAAGGAGTCTTACGATTGAATAATAGTTACTGGATATAGGGGGGAATGATATTTAATGGAATTTTAATAATAATAAACAATAATAATAATAATAATCTTCAAAGAAAACTGAAAGAAGTTTTTGTTTGGTTTAATAATAATAATAATAATAATAATAATAATATAATAATAAAATAAAAATAATAATAATAATAATAATAAAACAGTCACTGAATGTTAAAGAAAATGATAAATAGTATGTTATGGGGTGAAATTAAATCCATATATTATGAGAATAATAATCATTAACTGTTAAGGAGAATAATTAACTGACATTAACCACGACGTAATTATTCGATGAGGAAAGGAATCATCTCCACGAGAATTAATATCATAGTTTGATACTTATGACGTCACGCTAAAATAAGAATACAAAAACTATAAAACCTACAGGAACTATTTATAATGTCAGGCGACTAAATAAAACAAGTAAAAAATGCGCCGAATTTCTTCGGCGCAATCGAGTTTTCTGTACAGCTTATGATCAAGGCCACCGAAAATAGATCTATTTTTCGGTGGTCTCGGTACAATGCTCTGTGAGATGCGGCCCATGATACTTTCAGCCATGGGCCAGTGGTGGTCTGTCCTATATCGTTGGCAGATGCACGATTATGGCTAAATTTAACCTTAAATAAAATAAAAACTACTGAGGTTAGATGGCTGCAATTTGGTATGTTTGATGATTGCAGGGTGGATGATCAACATACCAATTTGCAGCCCTCTATCCTCAGTAGTTTTTAAGATCTGAGGACGGACAGAAAAAGCGCGGACAGAAAATTTGCGGACGGACAGACAAAGCCGGCACAATGGTTTTCTTTTACAGAAAACTACAAAAACTACAAACCAGACTGCAGTAATTCATGACGTCAAAAGAAGGATCATGATATGTAGTTAGGAATTATTTATGGCATCAAACGTCGAGATTAATAATCTGATGTGAATTAGGTAAGATATTAAAATACTGAAGGTAAAAGATGGCAAGAATTATTTATATGAATGTCAGGAGACAACGTGAATAATTAACAGGAATTACTGAAGCCATCAAATGACAAGCTGGAAACAAGTAAAAAATGCGCCGAAGTTTCTTCGGCGCAATCGCGTTTTCTGCGCAGCGTATAATCAAGGCTACCGAAAACAGATCTATCTTTCGGTGGTCTCGGTATAATGCTGTATGAGCAGCGGCCCATGAAACTTTAATCACGGACTGGTGGTGGCCTATCTTCTATCGTTGCCCGATTGTGGCTAACTTTAACCTTAAATAAAATCAATACTACTGAGGCTAGAGGGCGGCAATTTGATGACTGGAGGGGTGGATGATCAACGTACCAAGTTGCAGCCCTCTAGCCTCAGTAGTTTTTAAAATCTGAGGGCGGACAGAAAAAGTGCGGACGGACAGACAAAGCCGGCACAACAGTTTTCTTTTACAGAAATCTAAAACTACCGTGAATTATCCAAATCATCAAAAGGCTAATGTAAAATGCTATAAAAAATTATTCAGGTTTTTAAAAGGCAGAATCTGAAAGTTTTTGAGAATTATATAAATCATTAAAAGGCAGAAGATAAAAAAACCCGGCTAGAATCATGACATTTAAAGAATGATATTAAAAACTATGAATCACTTATGACTTCAAATGAGAGCACATGAGGCATCTATGAATTATTTAGATAACAGACTACAACGGGCAAAAGCTACTTTGAATTATTAAAGATTTCAAGCGACAGAAGGAAAATCAAGTATGAATTATTCATGAGGTCAAAACACAGAACACAAAAACTGATGCCAGTCATTCATCACGGCAAAGGAAGGACGAGTACAAGCTACGAAAAATTACATAAGACATCCGAACAAAGGAGATGATTTAGTTAAAAAAAAATAATTATCAATCAATACAAAAAGACAGGAGATAAAACGCAACAAAGATTTTATACGTGATGTTGAAAGACAAGAATAAACAAATAAAAAATGCGCCGAAGTTTCTTCAACGCAATCGACTTTTCTGTACAGCCGCTACAGCGTATAATTAAGACCACCGAAAATAGATCTATCTTTTGATGGTTTCGGTATAATGCTGTATGAGCCGCGGCCCATGAAACTTTAACCACTGCATGGTGGTGGTGGTGGTGGCCTATCCTATATCGTTAGCAGCAGCACGGTTATGGCTAACTTTAACCTTAGATAAAATCAAAACTGTTGAGGCTAGAGGGCTGCAATTTGGCATGTTTGATGACTGGAGGGTGGATAATCAACGTACCAATTTGCAGCCCTCTAGCCTCAGCGGTTTTTAAGATCTGAGGCCGGACAGAAAAGCGCGGACGGACAGACAAAGCCTGCGGACGGATAAAACTAAAAAACTGCACATGTTTTCTTTTAAAGCAGAAAATAAAACTTATTCTAGATGTCAAAGGATCAGTAAAAGTTATCGTTATAGGATGTAAAATAATTAGATAAAAATTGCTATAAACGTTAAATATGGCCTGAATAATAAAATAAAAAAAGGTCAATAACTGTTTATCTTAAGAAAATAACAGCTAACAAAAATGGAAAAAAATATCTAATACTTTGCAAGGCAGAAGGAACTATTCAGCAAAATTATCAATGACATCAAATAACATGGAAAATGTTGCTAATAAATATGTATGGTGGCAATGTATGGGTATGGCCTCCGACGCCCCCAGCGAAAAGTCATAGCCCTGGGCATGGCAAGGAAGGGTGACCATTTGCCCCTGATGAATTCTGGCAATGAGAGATTACTGAACGAATAAATAAATTACAAGTAGTGGATATAACTGAAACGTCAGTTTCTATAATGTACAGAGAAGCTACAGAACTTGTCCTGTAACTGTTGTTCACTGAAAATTGTATTAACACTGATTTATGAAATTTAAAATAAAATTTGTTTGTGGACAAGAATTTTATAACACTCTCTCTCTCTCTCTCTCTCTCTCTCTCTCTCTCTCTCTCTCTCTCTCTCTCTCTCTCTCTCTCTCTCTCTCCTTGAAATTCTGGTTACTCTAAAATCAAAATTGGCCTGTGGATAAAATTTTTAGACCCCTTCTCTCTCTCTCTCTCTCTCTCTCTCTCTCTCTCTCTCTCTCTCTCTCTCTCTCTCTCTCTCTCTGTGTTTGTGTGTATGTTTTTGGTATACAGTAAATAACATATTCTCTCTCTCTCTCTCTCTCTCTCTCTCTCTTCTTCTTCTTGAAGTTCTGGTTGTTCTAAAATAAAAATTTTCTTGTAGATAAAAGTTTGAACTCTCTCTCTCTCTCTCTCTCTCTCTCTCTCTCTCTCTCTCTCTCTCTCTCTCTCTCTCTCTCTCTCTCTCTCCTTGACATTCTGGTTACGCCCTCTGCACGGACAGGTCGCTAGATAATGGAAGGACATATGAGCTACAATGGAGATCAATGGAATAATCGACTTCAGCTGCGTGTTTTCGTAAATGGAAAATAGGAGAGGATCTCTCTCTCTCTCTCTTTCTTCTTTAACAGAACCTCTCTTTCTCTCTCTTTTCTTAGTTTGAATTTCTCTTTCTGTCTATATTCTCTTTTCTCTCTCTCTCTCTTTCTTCTTTCTCTCTCTCTCTCTTCTCTCTCTCTTTTCTTAGTTTGTCAAAATCTCTCTTTGCTCTCTATTTCTCTTTGTCAGAATCTCTCTCTCTCTCTCTCTCTTTGTCAGAATCTCTCCTCTCTCTCTCTCTCTTTATCAGAATCTCTCTTCTCTCTCTTCTTTGTCAAAATCTCTCCCTTGCTCTATATTTTCCTTGTCAGAATCTCTCTCGCTTTCTCTCTAGTTTTTCTTTGTCAGAATCTCTCCCTCTCTCTCTCTCTTCTTTGTCAGAATCTCTCTTCCTCTCTTCTTTGTCAAAATCTCTCCCTTGCTCTATACTTTCCTTGTCAGAATCTCTCCCTCTTTCTCTCTATTCTTTGTCAGAATCTCTCTCTCTCTCTCTCTCTCATTTGTCAGAATCTCTGTTTCTCTCTCTTCTTTGTCAGAATCTATCTCTTTTCTTTGCCAGAATCTCTCTCTCTCTCTTCTTGGCCAAGAGGTCAATACCCGGAGTTATGTTCGTCTCAGCAAATTGACAGGTTGTCTGGGCAAAACGTAACAAAGGCATTGAGAACTGCGACAGAGAATTAAATTTCTTTTTTACCATTTCGGAAGGTCCGGATATCCGTCGTTGTTTACGAAGGACTCGCGAAGGACTCGAGAAGGACATTGACATGCAAGTTCTTAGAATTCAGTGGAAGGTATTCTCATCACGATCTGATCCGAAAGGTTATGGAATGACAAGGCTGGTTGATATATACCTGCTGTCTGAATATCCACTGGGCATAGGGCCAGAATCCTCATCTATAATTGTAATTTGTTTATATAAATACACACACACACACACAATATATATATATATATATATATATATATATATATATATATATATATATATATACACATATATACAGTATATTATATATATATATATATATACATATACTGTACATATGTA
>NC_089796.1:3272500-3280000 GCF_040412425.1 Macrobrachium rosenbergii | reverse complement strand
GGGGTTAGCCCCAACTCCAGCTCTCTCTCTCTCTCTCTCTCTCTCTCTCTCTCTCTCTCTCTCTCTCTCTCTCTCTCTCTCTCTCGTACCGATCCACAACATCTTGCAAAAACACGAGAATTTATAGGACGTTTCTTCATCATATAGATGTAAGGAACTGCATTAGGTCATACCCATTACATAGGGGAATTATGAACACCATAGACAAGTATCCTATAAATGAGAGAGAGAGAGAGAGAGAGAGAGAGAGAGAGAGAGAGAGAGAGAGAGGCTCACTGCAATATATATATGTCAGAAAGACGCTATTGACTGATTCATTTCTTAGAATCGGAACAAAGAAAAGAACAACAATGGCTTTGAATATACATATATATATATATATATATATATATATATATATATATATATATATATATATATATATATATATATATATACATAAATTCTCTATAACACTGATCATCAACATCAATTATTTTTACTTCTTAACCAAACCACAATGGCTTTAGAATATCTTGTAAAAAACAAAAACACACACACACACAAACACAAAAAAACCGGGTTTCTATACCCAATATCGTCTGTTTTCAGTTTTTGTAAAAGCTAGTTGTCAGTCCGTCCGCCCTCAGACCTTAAAAACTACTGAGGCTAGAGGGCTGCAAATTGGTATGTTGATCATCCACTCTCTAACCATCAAACATACCAAACTGCAGCCCTCTAGCCTCAGTAGTTTTTTTTTTATTTACGGTTAAAGTTAGCCATGACCGTACGTCTGGCACCTATAACACTGGTCACCACCGTGCCGTGGATGAAAGTATCGTGGGCCACGGTTGAGAGCTTCATGGGACGTGACTGAGAGTTTCATACATTATACGCTGCACAGAAAACTCGACTGCGCCGAAGAAACTTCGGCGCATTTTTTTACTTGTTTCCTCCAAGTGCCAGGATTCTCATCCAGTGTTGGGTCAATATTATCGACCTAGTCCCGCTACCCCCCATCGCCACGAATAGCAGGGAAGGCTGTCGTGTTATTACGATTCCCTTGCTTGCGGTAATAGATGATGCTGAAGGCTTTATTGATCATGTAAGACGCAGCTGTACTCCGCTGTTTTATTGCTTCTCTCTCTCTCTCCACTCTCTCTCTCTCTCTCTCTCTCTCTCTCTCTCTCTCTCTCTCTCTCTCTCTCTCTTTTTCTTGCAGTCTTTCTCTTTCTGTCTGTCTCTTTCTCTCCCTACCCCAGTCTCACTCTCTCTCTTCTAATCTCTCTCTTTTATGGTCTCTCTCTCTCTCTCTATCTATCTCTCTCTCTCTCTCTCTCTCTCTCTCTCTCTCTCTCTCTCTCTCTCTCTCTCTCTCTCTCTTCCAATCCCTATCTCTCTCTCTCTCTCTCTCTCACAGTCCCTCTCTCTCTCTCTCTTCCAGTCATCCCCTCTCTTTCTCTCCCGATCTGTCTCCCTCCCTTTCTCTCTTCTAGTTTCTCTCTCTCTCTCTCTGTTCCAATCTCCCCCTTTCTTCCAATCTCTCTCTCTCTCTCTATCTCTTGCAGTCTCTCTCTGACGCACGCTCTCCCCCTCTCTCTCTCTCTCTATCTCCCAGTCATTCCCTCTCTCTCTCCCAATCTGTCTGCCTGTTCCTGTCTCTGTCTCCTGTTCCTGTCCCTGTCTTCCACTCTCTCTCTCTCTCTCTCTCTCTTCTCTCTCTCTCTCTCTCTCTCTCTCTCTCTCCCCCTATTCCCATTCGATTCTCCCATCCATCCCCAACCCTTTCCATTCTCCAGCCATGAAAAGGTGGCATAATAAGCCCGTGGGCCTGCGAGCTATAGGTTGGGCTTTTGGAGTGACGCTCACAGTCGAATATAAATTCGACTTTATTAAATTTTGGCGCCTAAACTGGCCGGTTCTAGAGAAATGTAGAAATTTCTTTTTTTTTTTAAACAGCTTTGCAGAAATACAATTGAAAATTTGCTAAGCAAGCCTGATCAGATTAAGAGATTATCGTGGCTGTTATGATATACTAATATATATACATACATACATATATACATATATATATATATATATATATATATATATATATATATATATATATATATATATATATAAATATGTGTGTATATATGTATATATATATATATCTACTTATATATACACATACATACATACATATATATATACATACATACATACATACATATACAAACTGTACAGAGGCAATACCTCTGCATTGCGTGTCATGCAATGTTGACCTTTGCAACGCTGACATTCCTAATAATATAACCCGTTATGATTCTTTCATTCATGTGACTATGGTTGTTGCAAGGTCATTCACCGGCCTTTTTGCGTGACCTCTCTGCAAAATGACTGAACAGGGGGCCACTCTACTCCTACAAATATATTGACAAATTCCTTGGCAGAAGACAAAGTTATAATTATGTATTTTATTCTTTCATTTTCCTTACCTGCAGTTGTATATGTTATGGAAAATAGGGAGGTATTCTGCCTTAAAATGGAAGACTACAGTATCTGCAAAAATATAAAACTGAGAAAATGGTAGATACTCCCTTGCCTTCATACTGATTTTGTAGATACTGCAAATGGGGCCCCTTAATACTCGTGGAAAGCACTGAAGAATCATTCTGAAACTGCTGTAACTTGTGTATTAGTGTTTCACGAGCCCAATAGGTGGCATATCTTAGTTTCGAAAATTTTGCAGATACTACAGTTGTCCATTTTAGGGCAGTATTATACTTAAGCTTTATTGCAAGAGACGGGCGTAAGGCTGGCGACTTCATCCCTAAAATTAATTGATGTAAACTAGAGGACGATACCTCCTAAAAAAAAAAAAAATCGCGTAAGTGCAAATTTTTATATCATTCGGTTAACAGTAATTATTTTGGGATAAGGAAGGCAGCATCATGCCGTGTCCAATTGGGTAGCGACCCACCAACCTCGACTAACTACCAAATACATAATTCACACCTTACGTCAACAGAACCGAAAAGTTCTGGCCCGTGAAGGAATCTAACAAACGATCCTTTCTTCTGAAAAAGGCTTAGCTTAACTGATATATATATACACAAACACATATATATATATATATATATATATATATATATATATATATATATATATATATATATATATATATATATATATATATATATATATATATATATATATATATATATATATATATATATATATATATATATATATATATATATATATATATATATATATATATATATATATATATATATATATATAATTTTAATCAATAACAGTGCATGTCTGCATCCACAAGAACTGTGAATCATAAGCCTCTCCCTCTCTCTCTCTCTCTCTCTCTCTCTCTCTCTCTCTCTCTCTCTCTCTCTCTCTCTCTCTCTCTCTCTCTCCCCGCCAGAAGAGTAGTATCCAAGCAATGGACTCGACAAAAGAAATCGATGCGAAAGCAACAGAGGAGCGTATTCCCACGAAATTCAGGTCGATAAGACCAAGGCCACAGGACCCACGAATCAAATGGAGTTGGCTGTTCATAAAATTATCCCCCATTTCTTCGCGTTCATTTATTTATTTGGAATGTTTCTTCGACTTTTTTTATCCTTATAATATCCATACGTGATATTTTATCCTTGTTTTATTTGTATAATTTTTATCCTTATTTTGTCCTTATATTATCTTTACATAATATTTTTCCTTATATCTTTATGTAATAGTTTATCCTTATTTCATCTTTATACTTTTTGTCCTTATATAATATTTAATTAATTTTTTATCCTCATGACATCCTAATGTAATATTTATCCCTATTTTATACTTACCTTTTTATCCTTATATAATATTTTATCCTTATGTATTTTATCCTTACTTTACCCTTATATAATATCTTATCCTTATATCATACTTATATCTTTTATCCTTATCCTGAATTTTATCCTGAATTTTCCTTCAATTCTCCCTGTTTGTCGACTCCTCATATTGCACCACTTTCACTTTCTTTAACTTATACAATCTCTTACTTAAACTTTCCCTTTCACCATAAGGTTCAATTTTCTCTTAAAGTCTTGCAATTTCTTTTAAAAAACACAACACGGAACTTTCCCCTCATTTATATATGTTTTCTTAAAACCTCATTTTACTTTATACTACTCATCCTGATTCCCTATACCTTTACTTTGCCACTTATCAAACCTTCCTTATACTCATTTTCCAGGTCTCAGACCCTTACACTTTAAAAGGTGACTATTCTTCCCTTATACTTTCCCCCCCTCTTAATACCTCCTTTTCTTAAACTACTCTGAAACCCTTATATTCTACCCTTATACTTTCCCCTCTCAATAACTGTTCTTCTCACACTACTAGCTCCAGTTTCCAACACCCTTATACTAGCCTTTCCCTCTCTCAGACCCTTATACCTAAAACCTGACTATTTCTCCCTTATACTTTCCTCCCAGTACCCCCTTTTCTTACACTACCCTCGAGATCCTTATCCTTACACTACCTCCTATTCCTTATATGCTTATTCTAGCCTTCCCCTCCCCCATCGCCACCTACCAGACCCTTATACTTAAAGGCTGGGTATATCTCCCCTTATACTCTCCTCTCAATGCCTCCTTATCTCGCACTACCCTTGAGATTCTCATCCTTACAACACCACCTATTCCTTATACACTTATTCTAGCCTTCCCCTCCCCCCTCCACTTACCAGACCCTTATACTTAAAGGCTGGGTATATCTCCCCTTATACCTTCTTTCTCAATACCCCCTTTTCTCACACTGCTTTGAGAGCCTTATCCTTAAACCACCTCTTATTCCTTATATCCTTATTCTAGCCTTCCCCTCCCCCTCCCCACCTACCAGACCCTTACACTTAAAGGCTGGGTATATCTCCCTTATACTCTCCCCTCAATGCCTCCTTATCTCGCACTACCCTTGAGATTCTTATCCTTACACCACCATCTATTCCTTATACACTTACCCTAGCCTCCCCTTCCCCCTCCCCCTTCCCCTCCTCCCCTTCGGCAAGTTCACAGTAAAGGTCAGTTCACGCGGAGAGTGATGTATTGATCGGGTATTTTATGTCAAAGTCAGGGAATGATGTCATTACTGACGTCTTCCTTGCTCATTGGTGACATCAGAGTCACTCACGCAAGGCATGATCGCTGATGAGAGGTAAGGAGGTGCAGATTACTTAATACACATGCATACGCACACACACACACAAACAAATATGTATCTATATGCATATATATGTATATATATATATATATATATATATATATATATATATATATATATATATATATATATGTGTGTGTGTGTGTGTGTGTGTGTGTGTGTGTGTGAGTGTGTGTGTGTTTGTCTGTGTGTGTGTGTATCTGTGTATGTGTAATTAAACCACCTATTGTAACGAATTGATTAATAAAACATATCTACTTCTCAAGCTTAAATTTATCCTTTGATTTTTCTTAATTTTCAATTTTATTTGATTTTTTATTTATTACACATCATGATGAAGACATTTCAATGGTTGATTGCAAGTTAATCTCCTTATTTCTCTCTCTCTCTCTCTCTCTCTCTCTCTCTCTCTCTCTCTCTCTCTCTCTCTCTCTATCTTATTTAGTTTTTCATTTATTACAAACCTTGATAAAGACATTTCAAGGGTGGACTGGCAAGTTGATCTCCTTATTACTCTCTCTCTCTCTCTCTCTCTCTCTCTCAATGACAGACCAAGTACAGGTGACCCATTCGAATCCCATCAAGTACTGGCGAGGAACTGCCCGGCTGGGTTTAATGCAATTATTGCGGAGTATTTGTGCCAAACCACGTCCTGTCTATTCAATCAACGCCCTTGAGTTGATTAATCAAGTGGCCTCCGTCTGAGAGAGAGAGAGAGAGAGAGAGAGAGAGAGAGAGAGAGAGAGAGAGAGAGAGAGAGAGAGAGAGAGAGAGAGTCGAGTATTGCAGTGAAAGATTTTGAGAAATAAGCTAGATATATGTGAATGAATAATATGGAATAACTAAATAATAACAACAACAACAACAATAATAATAATAATAATAATAATAATAATAATAATAATAATAATAAAGAAAAACAGAATACCGATGTTCTATCATATGAGGTATCAGGGGTCCCAAATTAACAATGGCAACTGTAAAATGCCCCATGTATATACATACATATATATATATATATATACATATATATATATATATATATATATATATATATATATATATATATATATATATATATATATATATATATATATATATATATATATATAATACACAAACACACACACACACACACATATATATATATATATATATATATATATATATATATATATATATATATATTATTTGTGACCCTGATTTTATGACCTTAGGGTGCTAGCAATTTCGCCCCCTCCCTTAATTTGGGTAATTATCAACATGACATCCAGATCTTACTGGCAAAGAATCATAAATGATTAGTTATAATATACAGGACACGTTCTGTAATTAAAAAACCACTGCAAAATATTAGCAATACTTCACGAAAGTAATTAATAAAACTTACGAGGCATGCAACTTTGCGCATCCGCTACCCCCCTCACATCCCATCACAACCCCTTTCCCTAACCTATCCCCAACAAACACAGGCAGATACACTGGCTACGCCCAAGCTTTCAAAAGCGATGAACGTGAAGTATGCCGGCGTGTAATTGCGTACTTGCCTTTTGTGAGAGTGTGAAATGTGTGCAAACGGTTATCACAAATAAGCACAATAAGCGTTTCACTCGAAGGATGTAAGATATTAAACGTCTGGCTGAAGTAAATTTTGCTTTCAAGCCGGTTTTCTCGCTGAATGAAATAGCATCCGACGATCAAAGAAAACGTAAGCTATTTTGTGAGGGACTAAACCAAATCCCATCTCACTTGGTCTCGAAAGAAAACGGGATTTAAGAAAACGGTAGTTTAGAGGTTTTCACGAAAAGCACTACACGGAAAAACACAAATTAGTGCATGATTTTATAGAAATATTCTTGACTCTAGACATAAACCCCAATTGAGGATAAACAAACCGAATATTTCTTTTCCATTTATATATACTACGAGAGGGTTTTCGACTCTCATTCAGTATGTTGTAGTGTATATAGAGCTTAGGCCAAAGGCCAAGCACTGGGACCTATGAGGTCATTGAGCGCTGAAACGGAAATTGACAGTAAAAGGTTTGAAAGGTGTAAGGAAGAAAACCTCGCAGTTGCACTATGAATCAGTTGTTAGGAGAAGATGGAAAGTAAGATGGAAGGAAGAGAATATGAAAGGAGGTCCAGTAAAAAGAACAAAAGGGATTGCAGCTAAGATGCGAAGGGACGCAGCAAAGAACCTTAAGTAATGCCTACAGCGCACCGCATGAGGTGCACTGACGGCACTAACCCCCTACGGAGCTCATTCAATACGGAACCCTCTCATCTAGAATCATACTTGTCTAGGAAGCACAAATCC